>NC_069506.1:269429177-269672431 GCF_027579735.1 Bombina bombina | reverse complement strand
TAATTCAGGCAACCTGGATAATACCTCTGACATGGTATTAGTCATGATTGCAGCCATGTCCTGCAAGGTAATCGCTATGGGCGTCCCTGATGTAATTGGCGCCATATTAGCGTGCGTCCCCTGAGCGGGAGGCGAAGGGTCTGACACGTGGGGAGAGTTAGTCGGCATAACTTCCCCCTCGACAGAACCCTCAGGTGATAATTCTTTTATAGATAAAGACTGATCTTTACTGTTTAAGGTGAAATCAATACATTTAGTACACATTCTCCTATGGGGCTCCACCATGGCTTTCAAACATAATGAACAAGTAGGTTCCTCTGTGTCAGACATGTTTAAACAGACTAGCAATGAGACTAGCAAGCTTGGAAAACACTTTTAAACAAGTTTACAAGCAATATAAAAAACGTTACTGTGCCTTTAAGAAAACAAATTTCTCCTACATTGGTGTGTCCGGTCCACGGCTTCATCCTTACTTGTGGGAATATTCTCTTCCCTAACAGGAAATGGCAAAGAGAGCACAGCAAAAGCTGTCCATATAGCTCCCCCTCTGGCTCCGCCCCCTAGTCATTCTCTTTGCCGCTCTGAACAAGTAGCATCTCCACGGGGATGGTAAAGAGTATGTGGTGTTAGTTGTAGTTTTATTTCTTCTATCAAGAGTTTGTTATTTTAAAATAGTGCCGGTTTGTACTATTTACTCTACAACAGAAAGTGATGAGGAGTTCTGTTAAAAGAGGAGTATGATTTTAGCAACAGTAACTAAAATCCATTGCTGTTCCCACGCAGGACTGTTGAAACCAGAGAACTTCAGTTGGGGGGAACAGTTTGCAGACTTTTCTGCTCCAGGTATGACTAGTCTCTTTTCTAACAAGACATAGTAATGCTAGAAGACTGTCATTTTCCCTTATGGGATCGGTAAGCCATTTTCTTAGACTCATAACAGAATGAAGGCTTATAAATGGGCTCTATACTGGTTGACACTATTGTGGGCTAAATCGATTGATTTATATAATGTTTATATGACTTTTGGAGTGTTTTGTGACTTTGAAACACTTTTGGGAACGTTTTTATTATGCCTGGCAGTTGTGTAGACACCTAATCTAGTCAGGAAGGCCCCTTCACTCTGGTATGCAGAGGGAGGAGGCCTCATTTTCGTGCCTCAGTTGCGCAGTTACTTTTAGAAGCAGTGCATGCAGCTTCATGTGAGAGGGTCCTGTGGCCATAAAAAAGATTTCAAGAAGGCTTATTTCTGTGGTGAATAACCCCCAAGGAAGGTAAAAGCCGCAGCAAAGGCTGTGGCAGGGAATGTAGTGTGTTTAAACTGGTAAATTGAACAATGAGCTCATTTAAGGGGTTAGAGACTTGAAATTTGGTGTGCAATACTTTCAAAGCATTAAGACACTAGGGTGCAAATTTTGTAAAGATCGGATATTTCCTTCATAGTTTTTCAAACATTCAGAAATAAAGTGTGCTCTTTATTATTTAAAGAGACAGTAACGGTTTTGTTTAAAAACTGTTTTATTGCATTAATAGCCTGCCAAAGTCTGTCTAACATGTCTATACTTTCAGATAGCATATGTTCTGTGTGTATGGAGGCCAAGGTGGTTCCCCCTTTAAATGTATGTTCAAATTGTGCCATGGCGTCCAAACAAAGTACGGACAGTACTGTCACATTTAATAAGGTTGCCCAAGATGATTCTTCAAATGAAGGTAGTGGGGATAGTTCATCCTCTCCTTCTGTGTCAACACCAGTTTTGCCCGCGCAGGTGATACCTAGTACATCTAGCGCGCCAATGCTTGTTACTATGCAGCAATTAACTGCAGTAATGGATAATTCTATAGCAAATCTTTTATCCAAACTGCCAGCATTTCCCAGAAAGCGTGATTGCTCAGTTTTAAATACAGAGGATGAGCAAGTGGGCGCTGACGATAATTTATCTGTTATACCCTCACACCAGTCTGAATTGGCAGTGAGGGAGGGTCTGTCTGAGGGAGAAATTTCTGATTCAGGAAAAGTTTCTCAGCAGGCAGAACCTGATATCGTGGCTAAATTTAAGTTAGAACATCTCCGCGCCCTGCTTAAGGAGGTGCTAACTACTCTTGATGATTGTGACTCTTTGGTGATTCTAGAGAAATTGTGCAAAACGGACAAATTGTGCAAAACAGACAAATTCCTAGAGGTCCCTGTGCACGCTGATGCCTTTCCGATACCCAAGAGGGTGGCGGACATAGTGACCAAGGAGTGGGAGAAGCCAGGTATACCTTTTGTCCCACCTATATTTAAGAAAATGTTCCCCATTGTCGACCCCAGAAGGGACGCATGGCAAACAGTCCCTAAGGTTGAGGGGGCAGTTTCTACGTTGGCCAAGCGCACAACTATTCCCATTGAGGACAGTTGTGCTTTCAAAGATCCTATGGATAAAAAATTGGAAGGATTGCTTAAAAAGATATTTGTTCAGCAAGGTTTCCTTCTCCAACCAATTTCGTGCATTATTACTGTCACCACGGCGGCGTCTTTTTGGTTCGAGGAACTAGAAAATTCGCTCCATAAGGAGACTCCATATGAGGAAGTCATGGACAGAATTCACGCACTAAAGTTGGCTAATTCCTTTATTTTAGATGCCGCTTTTCAATTGGCTAAATTAGCGGCGAAAAATTCAGGTTTTGCAATAGTGGCGCGCAGAGCGCTTTGGCTAAAATCTTGGTCGGCGGATGTGTCGTCCAAGACAAAACTGCTTAATATTCCTTTCAAAAGGTAAGACCCTTTTCAGGCCAGAATTGAAGGAGATTATTTCAGACATCACTGGGGGAAAGGGCCATGCCCTCCCACAGGATAGGCCTTTCAAGGCTAAGAACAAATCTAATTTTCGTTCCTTTCGCAATTTCAGGAACGGACCGTCTCCTAACTCTGCAGCCTCTAGACAAGAGGGTAACGCTTCCCAGCCTAAACCAGCATGGAAACCAATGCAAGGCTGGAACAAGGGTAAACAGGCCAAGAAGCCTGCTGCTGCTACCAAGACAGCATGAAGGGGTAGCCCCCGATCCGGGACCGGATCTAGTAGGGGGCAGACTTTCTCTCTTTGCTCAGGCTTGGGCAAGAGATGTTCCGGATCCCTGGGCACTAGAAATAGTCTCTCAGGGGTATCTTCTAGAGTTCAAGGAACTTCCTCCAAGGGGAAGGTTCCACATGTCTCGCTTATCTTCAGACCAGATAAAGAGACAGGCATTCTTACATTGCGTAGGAGACCTATTAAAGATGGGAGTGATACACCCAGTTCCAACAGCGGAACAAGGTCTGGGTTTTTTACTCAAACCTGTTTGTAGTTCCCAAAAAAAGAGGGAACTTTCAGGCCAATTCTGGATTTAAAAATTCTAAACAAATTACTCAGAGTTCCATCATTCAAAATGGAAACCATTCGAACGATTTTACCAACAATCCAGGAGGGTCAATACATGACTACCGTGGATTTAAAGGATGCGTACCTACATATTCCTATCCACAAAGATCATCATCAGTTCCTAAGGTTCGCCTTTCTGGACAAACATTACCAGTTTGTGGCTCTTCCGTTCGGTTTAGCCACTGCTCCCAGAATTTTCACAAAGGTGCTAGGGTCCCTACTAGCGGTTCTAAGACCGAGGGGCATTGCGGTGGCACCTTACTTAGATGACATCCTAATCCAAGCGTCGTCCCTTTCCAGAACAAGGGCCCATGCAGACATTGTATTAGCCTTTCTCAGGTCTCACGGGTGGAAGGTGAACGTAGAAAAGAGTTCCCTATCCCCGTCTACAAGGGTTCCCTTTCTGGGAACAATAATAGATTCTGTAGAAATGAAGATTTTTCTGACAGAGGTCAGAAAATTAAAGCTTCTAAACGCTTGTCAAGTTCTTCAATCTATTCCTCAGCCTTCCATAGTTCAGTGCATGGAGGTAATAGGACTAATGGTTGCAGCAATGGACGTGGTTCCTTTTGCTCGAATTCATTTAAGACCATTGCAACTGTGCATGCTCAAACAGTGGAATGGGGATTATGCAGACTTGTCTCCCCAGATTCAAGTAGACCAGGTAACCAGAGACTCACTCCGCTGGTGGTTGACTCAAGATCACCTGTCTCAGGGAATGAGTTTCCGCAGACCAGAGTGGGTCATCGTCACGACTGACGCCAGTCTCTTAGGCTGGGGCGCGGTCTGGGACTCCCTGAAAGCTCAGGGTCTATGGTCTTGGGAAGAGTCCCTTCTCCCGATAAACATTTTGGAACTGAGAGCGATATTCAATGCGCTCCTGGCCTGGCCTCACCTAGCGAAGGCCAGATTCATAAGATTTCAGTCGGACAACATGACGACTGTAGCGTACATCAATCATCAGGGGGGAACAAAGAGTTCCTTGGTGATGACAGAGGTATCCAAGATCATCAAATGGGCGGAGGATCACTCCTGCCACCTATCTGCAATCCACATCCCAGGAGTAGACAACTGGGAGGCGGATTATTTGAGTCGTCAGACTTTCCATCCGGGGGAGTGGGAACTCCACCCGGAGGTCTTTGCCCAGTTAACTCAACTATGGGGCACTCCGGATATGGATCTGATGGCATCTCGTCAGAACTTCAAATTTCTCGATACGGGTCCAGATCCAGGGATCCCAGGGCGACACTAGTGGATGCATTAGTGGCGCCTTGGTCGTTCAATCTAGCGTTCCCTCTCCTTCCCAGGCTGGTAGCCAGGATCAAACAGGAGAAGGCCTCTGTGATTCTAATAGCTCCTGCGTGGCCACACAGGACTTGGTATGCAGACCTGGTGAATATGTCATCGGCTCCACCATGGAAGCTACCTTTGAGACAGGATCTTCTAGTACAAGGTCCATTCGAACATCCAAATCTAGTTTCTCTGCAGCTGACTGCTTGGAAATTGAACGCTTGATTCTATCTAAGCCTGGGTTTTCAGATTCAGTTATATATAGATACTCTGGTTCAACCCAGAAAGCCTGTGACTAGGAAGATTTACCATAAGATATGGCACAAATATATCCGTTGGTGCGAATCCAAGGGTTTTTCTTGGAGTAAAATCAAAATTCCTAGGATTCTTTCCTTTCTCCTAGAGGGTTTGGAGAAAGGTCTGTCAGCTAGTTCTCTAAAGGGACAGATATCTGCTCTGTCTGTCTTGTTGCACAAACGTCTGGCAGCCGTGCCAGATGTACAAGCGTTTGTACAGGCGTTAGTCAGAATCAAGCCTGTTTACAGACCTATGACTCCTCCATGGAGTCTAAACTTAGTTCTTTCAGTTCTTCAAGGGGTTCCGTTTGAACCTTTGCATTCCATAGATATTAAGTTACCATCTTGGAAAGTTCTGTTTTTGGTTGTTATTTCTTCTGCTAGAAAAGTTTCTGAATTATCTGCTTTGCAGTGTACTTCTCCCTATCTGGTATTCCATGCAGATAAGGTAGTTTTACGTACCAAGCCTGGTTTTCTTCCAAAAGTGGTTTCCAACAGGAATATTAACCAGGAAATAGTTGTTCCTTCTCTGTGTCCGAATCCAGTTTCGAAGGAGGAACGTTTGTTACACAACCTAGATGTGGTCCATGCTTTAAAATTCTATTTAGAACAAAGGATTTCAGACAGACATCCTTAGAGCAAAAGAAGGGGATTCAATGGCAATGCCTTTTCAGTTCATCCTTGTTGGCGTTTATTCTGGTAAGAGGAGAGGGCAGAAAGCTACTGCTACCTCTTTCTTTTTGGCTGAAAAGCATCATCCGATTGGCTTATGAGACAGCCGGACGGCAGCCTCCTGAACGAATTACAGCTCACTCTACTAGAGCTGTGGCTTCCACATGGGCCTTCAAGAACGAGGCTTCTGTTGATCAGATCTGTAAGGCAGCGACTTGGTCTTCTCTGCATACTTTTGCCAAATTTTACAAATTCGATACTTATTCTTCTTCGGAGGCTGTTTTTGGGAGAAAGGTTTTGCAAGCCGTGGTGCCTTCCGTTTAGGTAACCTGTCTTGCTCCCTCCCTTCATCCGTGTCCTAAAGCTTTGGTATTGGTTCCCACAAGTAAGGATGAAGCCGTGGACCGGACACACCAATGTAGGAGAAAACAGAATTTATGTTTACCTGATAAATTACTTTCTCCTACGGTGTGTCCGGTCCACGGCCCGCCCTGGCTTTTAGTCAGGTTTAAAAAATTTTTGTTTCTGTACACTACAGTCACCACGGCACCCTATAGTTTCTCCTTTATCTCCTAACCGTCGGTCGAATGACTGGGGGGCGGAGCCAGAGGGGGAGCTATATGACAGCTTTTGCTGTGCTCTCTGCCATTTCCTGTTAGGGAAGAGAATATTCCCACAAGTAAGGATGAAGCCGTGGACCGGACACACCGTAGGAGAAAGAAATTTATCAGGTAAACATAAATTCTGTTTTTCCCAAATTTTGAAATAACAGTGAAAAAATGCAGTTACACCAACAAAATTTTTACAGTGTATGTAATAAGTTAGCAGAGCATTGCACCCACTTGCAAATGGATGATTAACCCCTTAATACCAAAAACGGAATAACAAATGACAAAAACGTTTTTTAAACAGTCACAACAAATGCCACAGCTCTACTGTGGCTTTTTACCTCCCTCAATACGACTTTTGAAGCCTTTTGGGCCCTTCAGAGAAGTCCTGGATCATGCAGGAAGAAGCTGGAAGTCTGTGTCTGTAATTTTTACTGCGCAAAAAAACGCTAAAATAGGCCCCTCCCACTCATATTACAACAGTGGGAAGCCTCAGGGAACTGTTTCTAGGCAAAAATAAAGCCAGCCATGTGGAAAAAACTAGGCCCCAATAAGTTTTATCACCAAACATATGTAAAAAACGATTAAACATGCCAGCAAACGTTTTAAAATACACTTTTATAAGAGTATGTATCTCTATTAATAAGCCTGATACCAGTCGCTATCACTGCATTTAAGGCTTTACTTACATTACTTCGGTATCAGCAGCATTTTCTAGCAAATTCCATCCCTAGAAAAATATTTTAACTGCACATACCTTATTGCAGGAAAACCTGCACGCTATTCCCCCTCTGAAGTTACCTCACTCCTCAGAATATGTGAGAACAGCAAAGGATCTTAGTTACTTCTGCCAAGATCATAGAAAACGCAGGCAGATTCTTCTTCTAAATACTGCCTGAGATAAACAGTACACTCCGGTACCATTTAAAAATAACAAACTTTTGATTGAAGAAATAAACTAAGTATAAAACACCACAGTCCTCTTACGACCTCCATCTTAGTTGAGAGTTGCAAGAGAATGACTGGATATGACAGTGAGGGGAGGAGCTATATAGCAGCTCTGCTGTGGGTGATCCTCTTGCAACTTCCTGTTGGGAAGGAGAATATCCCACAAGTAATGGATGATCCGTGGACTGGATACACTTAACAAGAGAAAGCAGAATATAAAAAACGGTACTGTGCCTTTAAGGGAAAAAACCAATCACATAAGCTGCAAAACAGTGAAAAAAAGCAGTAAACTCTATGAAATTTTTACAGTGTGTATAATAGACTAAAATAGCATTGCACCCACTTGCAAATGGATGATTAACCCCTCAGGCTCAAAAACGAAGCAGAAAAACTGTAAAACCGTTATAACAGTCACAAGCAAACTGCCACAGCTCTACTGTGGCTCCTACCTGCCCATAAAACCACTTTTGAAGGCACAAAAACCCTTTACAGAGGTCCTATATGTCAGGGGACTCCTTCAGGGAAGCTGGCTGTCTCAGATTGTAAAAACTACTGCGCAATCAGAGAGCGAAAATAGGCCCCTCCCACCATGCACTCAAAGTGAAAGGGCCATAATAACTACTCCTAGGAGAAATCTAGTCAGCCATGTGGAAAACTAGGCCCCAAATAAAGATTTATCACCCTCAGTAAAAAACGTTTTTTATATATCATGCAAACGTTTTACATACTAAGTAATAAGAGCAAGTAACATGAATATTACCCTTTACTGCAAGCATGATGCCAGTCGTTTGTTAAATCACTGTAATCAGACTTACCTTAAATATATCAGGCACTGTCAGCATTTTCTAGACCTTATCTCTCTAGAAAAAAAACAGAATTTATGTTTACCTGATAAATGTCTTTCTCCAACGGTGTGTCCGGTCCACGGCTTCATCCTTACTTGTGGGATATTCTCTTCCCCTACAGGAAATGGCAAAGAGAGCACCCAGCAAGAGCTGTCCATATAGCTCCCCCTCTGGCTCCGCCCCCCAGTCATTCGACCGACGGTTAGGAGAAAAAGGAGAAACCATAGGGTGCCGTGGTGACTGTAGTGTATAAAGAAAGACATTTTTCAAACCTGAATAAAACCAGGGCGGGCCGTGGACCGGACACACCGTTGGAGAAAGAAATTTATCAGGTAAACATAAATTCTGTTTTCTCCAACATTGGTGTGTCCGGTCCACGGCTTCATCCTTACTTGTGGGAAAAAATACCAAAGCTTTAGGACACGGATGAAGGGAGGGAGCAAACCAGGTTACCTAAACGGAAGGCACCAAGCAAGGCTTGCAAAACCTTTCTCCCAAAAATAGCCTCCGAAGAAGCAAAAGTATCGAATTTGTAAAATTTGGCAAATGTATGCAGAGAAGACCAAGTCGCTGCCTTACAGATCTGATCAACAGAAGCCTCGTTCTTGAAAGCCCATGTGGAAGCCACAGCTCTAGTAGAATGAGCTGTAATTCGTTCAGGAGGCTGCCGTCCGGCAGTCTCATAAGCCAATCGGATGATGCTTTTCAGCCAAAAAGAAAGAGGTAGCAGTAGCTTTCTGCCCTCTCCTCTTACCAGAATACACAACAAACAAAGATGATGTCTGTCTGAAATCCTTTGTTGCTTCTAAATAGAATTTTAAAGCACGGACCACATCTAGATTGTGTAACAAGCGTTCCTTCTTTGAAACTGGATTCGGACACAGAGAAGGAACAACAATTTCCTGGTTAATATTCCTGTTGGAAACGACCTTTGGAAGAAAACCAGGCTTGGTACGTTAAACTACCTTATCTGTATGGAATACCAGATAGGGAGAAGTACACTGCAAAGCAGATAATTCAGAAACTCTTCTAGCAGAAGAAATAGCAACCAAAAACAGAACTTTCCAAGATAGTAACTTAATATCTATGGAATGCATGGGTTCAAACGGAACCCCCTGAAGAACTGAAAGAACTAAATTTAGACTCCAAGGAGGAGTCATGGGTCTGTAAACAGGCTTGATTCTAACTAACGCCTGTACAAAGGCCTGTACATCTGGCACTGCTGCCAGACGTTTGTGTAACAAAACAGACAGAGCAGATATCTGTCCTTTTAAGGAACTAGCTGACAAACCTTTATCCAGGCCTTCTTGGAGAAAGGAAAGTATCCTAGGAATTTTAATTTTACTCCAAGGGAATCCCTTGGATTCACACCAACGGATATATTTTTGCCATATCTTATGGTAAATCTTCCTAGTTACAGGTTTTCTGGCTTGAACCAGAGTATCTATGACTGTATCTGAAAACCCACGCTTAGATAGAATCAAGCGTTCAATTTCCAAGCAGTCAGTTGAAGAGAGACTAGATTTGGATGTTCGAACGGACCTTGTACTAGAAGATCCTGCCTCAAAGGTAGCTTCCATGGTGGAGCCGATGACATTCACCAGGTCTGCATACCAAGTCCTGCGTGGCCACGCAGGGGCTATTAGAATCACGAGGCCTGCTCCTGTTTGATCCTGGCTACAAGCCTGGGAAGGAGAGGGAACGGTGGAAATACATAAGCTAGGTTGAACGACCAAGGCGCCACTAATGCATCCACCAGTGTCGCCTTGGGATCCCTGGATCTGGACCCGTATCGAAGAACCTTTGCGTTCTGGCGAGACGCCATCAGATCCATATCTGGAATGCCCCATAGTTGAGTTAACTGGGCAAAAACCTCCGGGTGGAGTTCCCACTCCCCCGGATGAAAAGTCTGACGACTCAAATAATCCGCCTCCCAGTTGTCCACTCCTGGGATGTGAATTGCAGATAGGTGGCAGGAGTGATCCTCCGCCCATTTGATGATCTTGGATACCTCTGTCATCGCCAAGGAACTCTTTGTTCCCCCCTGATGATTGATGTACGCTACAGTCGTCATGTTGTCCGACTGGAACCTTATGAATTTCGCCTTTGCTAGGTGAGGCCACGCCAGGAGCGCATTGAATATCGCTCTCAGTTCTAAAATGTTTATCGGGAGAAGAGACTCTTCGAGACCATAGACCTTGAGCTTTCAGAGAGTCCCAGACCGCACCCCAGCCTAAGAGACTGGCGTCGGTCGTGACAATGACCCATTCTGGTCTGCGGAAACTCATTCAGAGACAGGTGATCGTGAGACAACCACCAGCAGAGAGAATCCCTGGTTACCTGGTCTACTTGAATCTGGGGAGACAAGTCTGCATAGTCCCCATTCCACTGATTGAGCATGCACAGTTGTAATGGTCTTAGATGAATTCGAGCAAAAGGAACTATGTCCATTGCTGCAACCATCAATCCTACTACTTCCATGCACTGAGCTATGGAAGGCTGAAGAATAGAGTGAAGAACTTGACAAGCGTTTAGAAGCTTTGACTTTCTGACCTCTGTCAGGAAGATCTTCATTTCTAAAGAATCTATTATTGTTCCCAAAAAAGGAACTCTTGTTGACGGAGACAGGGAACTCTTTTCTACGTTCACCTTCCACCCGTGAGATCTGAGAAAGGCTAGAACAATGTCTGTATGAGCCTTTGCTTTGGAAAGAGACGACGCTTGGATTAGAATGTTGTCTAGGTAAGGTGCTACAGCAATGCCCCTCGGTCGTAGAACCGCTAGAAGGGACCCTAGCACCTTTGTGAAGATTCTGGGAGCAGTGGCTAAACCGAACGGAAGAGCCACAAACTGGTAATGTTTATCCATGAAGGCGAACCTCAGGAACTGATGATGATCTTTGTGGATAGGAATATGCAGGTACGCATCCTTTAAGTCCACGGTAGTAATATATTGACCCTCCTGGATTGTTGGTAAAATTGTCCGAATGGTTTCCATTTTGAATGATGGAACTCTGAGGAATTTGTTTAGAATTTTTAGATCCAGAATTGGCCTGAAAGTTCCCTCTTTTTTGGGAACTACAAACAGGTTTGAGTAAAAACCCAGACCTTGTTCCGCTGTTGGAACTGGGTTTATCACTCCCATTTTTAATAGGTCTCCTACGCAATGTAAGAATGCCTGTCTCTTTATCTGGTCTGAAGATAAGCGAGACATGTGGAACCTTCCCCTTGGAGGAAGTTCCTTGAACTCTAGAAGATACCCCTGAGAGACTTTCTAGTGCCCAGGAATCCTGAACATCTCTTGCCCAAGCCTGAGCGAAGAGAGAATGTCTGTCCCCTACTAGATCCGGTCCCAGATCGGGGGCTACCCCTTCATGCTGTCTTGGTAGCAAGCAGCAGGCTTCTTGGCCCGTTTACCCTTGTTCCAGCCTTGCAATGGTTTCCATGCTGGTTTAGGCTGGGAAGAGTTGCCTTCTTGTCTGGAGGCCGCAGAGTTAGGATTCGGTCCGTTCCTGAAATTGCGAAAGGAACGAAAATTAGATTTGTTCTTAGCCTTGAAAGGCCTATCCTGTGGGAGGGCATGTCCCTTTCCACCAGTAATGTCTGAAATAATCTCTTTCAATTCCGGCCCGAAAAGGGTCTTACCCTTGAAAGGAATACTAAGCAATTTATTCTTGGATGACACATCCACCGACCAGGATTTTAGTCAAAGCACTCTGCGCGCCACTATTGCAAACCCTGAATTTTTCGCCGCTAACTTAGCCAATTGGAAAGCGGCATCCAAAATAAAGGAATTAGTCAACTTTAGTGCGTGAATTCTGTCCATGACTTCATCATATGGAGTCTCTTTTTGGAGCGAATTTTCTAGTTCCTCGAACCAAAAATACGCTGCCGAGGTGACAGGAATAATGCACGAGATTGGTTGAAGCAGGAAACCTTGCTGAACAAATATCTTTTTTAGCAATCCTTCCAATTTTTTATCCATAGGATCTTTAAAAGCGCAACTGTCCTCAATAGGAATAGTTGTGCGCTTAGCTAACGTTGACACTGCCCCCTCAACCTTAGGAACCGTTTGCCATGCGTCCCTTCTGGGGTCAACAATGGGGAACATTTTCTTGAATATAGGAGGTGGAACAAAAAGGTATACCTGGCTTTTCCCACTCCTTAGTCACTATATCCGCCACCCGCTTGGGTATCGGAAAGGCATCAGCGTGCACTGGGACCTCTAAGAATTTGTCCATCTTGCACAATTTCTCTGGAATTACCAAAGAATCACAGTCATCAAGAGTAGTTAGGACCTCCTTAAGCAGGGCGCGGAGATGTTCTAACTTAAATTTAAATTTTACGACATCAGTGTCTGCCTGCTGAGAAACTTTTCCTGAATCAGAAATTTCCCCCTCAGACAGGCCATCCCTCACTGCCAATTCAGATTGATGTGAGGGTATAACTGATAAATTGTCCTCAGCGCCAACCTGCTCATCTTCTGTATTTAAAACTGAGCTGTCACGCTTTCTAGGGTAGGATGGCAGTTTGGATAACAGATTTGCTATAGAATTATCCATTACTGCTGTTAACTGTTGCATAGTAACAAGCATTGGCGCGCTAGATGTACTAGGTATCGCCTGCGCGGGCAAAACTGGTGTTGACACAGAAGGAGAGGATGAGGAACTATCCATACTACCTTCATTAGAAGAATCATCTTGGGCAATCTTATTCAATGTGGCAGTACTGTCCATACTTTGTTTGGACGCTATGACAATTTGCACAAACATTAATTGGGGGAACCACCTTGGCTTTCATACACACAGAACATAAGCCATCTGAAGGTATAGACATGTTAGACAGAATTTGGCAGGCTAATGCAATAAAAGCGTTTTTAAAGAAAAGCGTTACTGTCCCTTTAAATAATAAACAGGCACACTTTATTTCTGATATATTGAAAAACAATGAAGGCAATGTCCGATTTTTACAAAATTTTTACCCCAGAGTCCTAATGCCCTGAAAGTATTGCACACCAAGTTTCAAGACTTTAACCCTTAAAATGAGCAAACCAGAACTATTTGTTCAATTAGACAATTTTAGTACACTACAATCACAGCCACAGCCTTGCTGCGGCTTTTTACCTTCCCTGAGAGTTATTCAGCAATGAAATAAACCTTCCAGAGTCCGTTTTAGTATGCCACAGGACCCCTCACATGAAGCTGCATGCACTGCCATAGAAGTAAACTGCGCAATTGAGGCGCGAAAACGGGGCCTCCTTCCTCTGCATACCAGAGTGAAGGGGCCTTCCTGACTGAAAGAGCCGTCTAACTCAATGCCAGGCGATAAAAAAACGTTCCCAAAAGTGCTTTTAAGTGCACAAAACACTCTAAATGCCATTAAAATATGAAATAAAACAATCGATTTAGCCCACAATAGTGTCAACCAGTGTATAGCCCATTTGTAAGCCTTAATCTGTTATGAGTCTAAGAAAATGGCTTATTACCCCTTAAGGGAAAACTGACAGTCTTCTACCATTAACATGTCTTGTTAGAAATATGACTGATCATACCTTGAGCAGAAAAGTCTGCAAACTGTTCCCCCCAACTGAAGTTCTCTGGGCTCAACAGTCCTGCGTGGGAACAGCAATTGATTTTAGTTACTGCTGCTAAAATCATACTCCTCTTTAAACAGAACTCTTCATCCTTTTCTGTTTTAGAGTAAATAGTACAAACCGGCACTATTTTAAAATAAACTCTTGATAGAAGAATAAAAAACTACAACTAACACCACATACTCTTTACCATCCCCGTAGAGATGCTACTTGTTCAGAGTGGCAAAGAGAATGACTGGGGAGCGGAGCCAGAGGGGGAGCTATATGGACAGCTCTTGCTGGGTGCTCTTTGCCATTTCCTGTAGGGGAAGAGAATATCCCACAAGTAAGGATGAAGCCGTGGACCGGACACACCAATGTTGGAGAAAAAATACTGAACATACCTCAGAGCAGTTAATTCTGCAGGCCATTCCCCCAGCTGAAGTTTTCCCATACTCTTCAGTTATGTGTGAGAACAGCAGTGGACCTTAGTTACAACCTGCTAAGATCATCAAAAACCTCAGGCAGAACTCTTCTTCTAATTTCTGCCCGAGGTAAAAACAGTACAACGCCGGTACCATTTAAAAACTTTTGATTGAAGATAAACTACACTAAACCACATATCTCTTGATACTTCCTTTCTTGTCGAGAGCTGCAAGAGAATGACTGGGAGTGGCAGTTAGGGGAGGAGCTATATATAGACAGCTCTGCTGTGGGTGATCCTCTTGCAGCTTCCTGTTGGGAAGGAGAATATCCCACAAGTAATGGATGAATCCGTGGACTGGATACACCTTACAAGAGAAATTTGTATTTCTTTCAAACTTAAAGAGACAGTTTCCACACATTTTATCCCCCCTTTCAATTTTTCTTAATTACACATTCTTCCTGCTGGAGTGTATTAAATACTTTACAAGTTACTCCTTCACCCTTATTTTGGCATTTGAAAAAGCTGATTAAGCCTGTGGTATCCCCAACTATACTGAATGTTTTTGGCCTTGCGTCCAGGCTATTAAGCCTATGTAAACTCAGCCAGAAGAAGAAATTACACTCCCAGTGGGGTGCAGGATAGTTAAACGGACACTAAACCCAAATTTTTAAGCAACTTTCTAATTTACTTCTATTTTAAATTTTTATTTGTTCTCTTGCTATCTATTTAAAAAGCAGGAATGTAAAGCTTAAGAGCAGGCCCATTTTAGGTTGAGAACCTAGGTTATGCTAGCTTATTGGTTTGCTATTTGTAGTCACCAATAAGCAAGCTATCCAGGGTGCTGAACCTAAAATGGGCTGGCTCCTAAGCTTTGAATTCTTGCTTTTTAAATAAAGATAGCAAGAGAAAGAAGAAAAATTGATAGTAGGGGTAAATTAGAAAGTTGCTTAAAACTGCATGTTCTACCTGTATCATTAAAGAAAAAATAATTGGGTTTACTATCCCTTTAACCCCTTAAGGACAAGGCCATTTTTCAATTTCTTTCCCTTAAGGACCAGGACTATTTTTACATTACTGCTGTGTTTGTGTTTAGCTGTAATTTTCCTCTTACTCATTTACTGTACCCACACATTATATACTGTTTTTCTCACCACTAAATGGACTTTCTAAAGATACCATTATTTTCATCATATCTTATAATTTACTATTAAAAATATTATAAAATATGAGGAAAAATGGAAAACACACTTTTTCTAACTTTGACCCCCAAAATCTGTTACACATCTACAACCACCAAAAAACAACCATGCTAAATAGCTGCTAAATTTTGTCCCGAGTTTAGAAATACCCAATGTTAACATGTTCTTTGCTTTTTTGCAAGTTATAGGGCAATAAATACAAGTAGCACTTTGCTATTTCAAAACCACTTTTTTTTTTTCAAAATGAGCGCTAGTTACATTTGAACCCTGATATCTGTCAGGGATCCCTGAATATCCCTTGACATGTATATATATTTTTTTTAGAAGACATCTCAAAGCATTGATCTAGGCCCATTTTGGTATATTTCATGCCACCATTTCACCGCCAAATGTGATCAAATAAAAAAAAATTACACACTTTTTCACAAACTTTAGGTTTCTCACAGAAATTATTTACAAACAGCTTGTGCAATTATGGCACAAATGGTTGTAAATGCTTCTCTGGTATCCCCTTTGTTCAGAAATAGACATATAAGGCTTTGGCAATGCTTTTTGGTAATTAGAAGGCTGCTAAATGCCGCTGCACATCACACGTGTATTATGTCTAGCAGTGAAGAGGTTAATTAGGGATCTTGTAGGGAGCTTGCAGGGTTAATTTTAGCTTTAGTGTAGAGATCAGCCTCCCACCTGACACATCAGACCCCTGATCCCTCCCAAACAGCTCTCTTCCCTCCCCCACCCCACAATTGTCCTCGCCATCTTAAGTACTGGCAGAAAGTCTGCCAGTACTAAAATAAAAGGTATCGTATTATTTTTATTTTTTAGTATATTTACATATATGCTGCTGTGTAGGATCCCCCTTAGCCCCCAACCTCCCTGATTTCCCCCCCCCCCAAACAGCTCTCTAACCCTCCCCCTCTACATTATCGGGAGCCATCTTGGGTACTGGCAGCTGTCTGCCAGTACCCAGTTTACAAAAAAAAATATATATTTTTTCCCCACTTTTCTGTAGTGTAGCTTCCCCCCCAAAGACTAAACCCCCACCCCTCCCAGATCACTGATTATTTATATTAAAGGGACAGTCTACACCAGATTTTTTATTGTTTTAAATAAGATAGATAATCCCTTTATTACCCATTCCCCAGTTTTGCATAACAAACACAGTTATAATAATATACTTTTAACCTCTGTGATTATCTTGTATCTAAGCCTCTGCAAACTGCCACTTTTTTCAGTTCTTTTGACAGACTGTCTAGCGAATCAGTGCCTGCTCCCAGATAACACTGTGCTCGTGCACGTGAAGTTATCTATATGAAATACGTGAACTAACACCCTCTAGTGGTGAAAAACTGTTAAAATGCATTCTGAAAAAGTGGGCTTCAAGGTCTAAGAAATTAGCATATGAACCTCCTAGGTTAAGCTTTCAACTAAGAATACCAAGAGAACAAAGCAAAATTGGTGATAAACGTAAATTGGAAAATTGTTTAAAATTACTTGCTCTATCTGAATCATGAAAGTTTATTTTGGCCTAGACTGTCCCTTTAACATTTTTATTCCCCCTCTCTCCCTCTAAATTTAAACAAACTGCTCCATAGTGTAATGGTTCCCACCCACTCCCTCCCCGTGCACGCGCCCGCGTGCGCCCCCCAGCAAGCCATCGATGGCCGCCCACCCACCGATTGCGGCCATCAATGTCCGGTGCAGAGAGGGCCACAGAGTGTCTCTCTCTGCATCGGATGGGGAAAAATGTTATTGCAGTGATGCCTCGATATTGAGGCATCACTGCAATAACCGGAAAGCGTCTGGAAGAGATCAGGATCGCTTCCAGCCGCTTTCAACCCCAACGTCGTACAGGGTACGTCGCTGGTCTTTAAAGACCAGTTTGTGCAAGACGTACCCTGTACGATGTATGTCGTTAAGGGGTTAAGGACAAGGCCATTTTTTTATTTCTTACCCTTAAGGACCAGGGCTATTGTTACGTTTCTGCAGTGTTTGTGTTTAGCTGTAATTTTCCTCTTACTCATTTACTGTACCCACACATTATATACCATTTTTCTCGCCATTAAATGGACTTTCTAAAGATACCATTATTTTCATTATATTTTATAATTTACTATAAAAAATTTTTATAAATTATTAAAAAATGTAAAAAAATAAAAAAACACGTTTTCTAACTTTGACCCCCAAAATCTGTTACACATCTACAACCACCAAAAACACCCATGCTAAATAGTTTCTAAATTTTGCCCTGAGTTTAGAAATACCCAATATTTACATGCGCTTTGCTTTTTTTGCAAGTTATAGGGCAATAAATACAAGTAGCACTTTACTATTTCCAAACCATTTTTTTTTTCAAAATTAGCGATAGTTACATTGGAACACTGATATCTGTCAGGAATTGCTGAATATCCCTTGATATGTATATATATTTTTTTTAGTAGAAAACCCAAAGTATTGATCTAGGCCCATTTTGGTATATTTTAGCCCACCATTTTACCACCAAATGCGACCAAATAAAAAAAAAAATCACTTTTTTTTACAATCTTTAGGCTTCTCACTGAAATTATTTACAAACAACTTGTGCAATTATGGCACAAATGGTTGTAAATGCTTCCCTGGGATCCCGTTGGTTCAGAAATACATTTATGGCTGTGGCATTACTTTTTGGTAATTAGAAGGCCGCTAAATGCCGATGCGCAACACACTTGTATTAGGCCCAGCAGTGAAGGGGTTAATTATGGAGCTTGTAGGGTTAATTTTAGCTTTAGTGTAGTAGACAACCCAAAGTATTGATCTAGGCCCATTTTGATATATTTCATGCCACCATTTTACCGCCAAATTCTATCAAATAAAAAAAATGTGTTCACTTTTTCACTAACTTTGGGTTTCTCACTAAAATTATTTGCAAACAGCTTGTGCAATTATGGCACAAATGGTTGTAAATGCTTCTCTGGGATCCCCTTTGTTCAGAAATAGACATATATGGCTTTGGCATTGCTTTTTAGTAAGTAGGCCGCTAAATGCCCCTGCGCACCACACTTATTATGCCCAGCAGTGACGGGGTTAATAAGGTACCTTGTAAAGAGATTGAAGGGTTCATTTTAGCTTTATATTAGAGATCAGCCTGCCACCTGACGCATCCCATCCCCTGATCCCTCCCAAACAGCTCTCTTCCCTCCCCCACAATTGTCCCGCCAACCTAAGTACTGGCTGCCAGTACTAAAATAAAAGGCTTTTTTTTTATTTAAAAAAAAAAAAAAATCTGATGTGTAGGATCCCCCCTTAGCCCCCAACCTCCCTGATCCCCCCCAAAGAACTCTCCAACCCTCCTCCCACTATTTGCAACCGCTTCCAATTTGGCCACTGCCAGATTGCGCACGCACACACGTGATCGAGAGTTAAAAAAAAAAAAAAAAAATTACAGGTCAAATTTATAAAGCGCTGATATTTATAAAGGCAATAACTTTGCTTAAAGTGAAGGTCAATTTTGATGAAATAGTGCCCGGTTTTTAATAATCCTATTAAAAACAAGGGCACTTTAATTCATCAAAATTGACATTTCACACGTTTTCTTCAAAAACGTACCTTTTAATCCTGGCAGCCGCTCCAGTGATTCCCCCAGCCGTCAGAAGCCTTGAATCCGGCTTCCTCCAATTACGGCTCTCGCCCCCCCCCCCCCGGGGGAATCTTGGCCTGATGCAACGCCCTGATTGGAGGAAGTCTGATTCGTCATTTTGGATATGCGGAGACGGCTTGCAACAGGCGGAGGAAGTGCTGGAGTGGTTGCCTGGATTAAAAAGTAAGTTTTTGAAGAAAACGTGTAAAATGTCTATTTTGATGAATTAAAGTGTCCTTGTTTTTAATAGGATTATTAAAAACCATAATTTATGCTTACCTGATAAATTTATTTCTCTTGTGGTGTATCCAGTCCACGGATCATCCATTACTTGTGGGATATTCTCCTTCCCAACAGGAAGTTGCAAGAGGATCACCCACAGCAGAGCTGCTATATAGCTCCTCCCCTAACTGCCATATCCAGTCATTTGACCGAAACTAGCCGAGAAAGGAGAAACCATAGGGTGCAGTGGTGACTGTAGTTTAAAATTTAAACCTGCCTTAAAAGGACAGGGTGGGCCGTGGACTGGATACATCTCAAGAGAAATAAATTTATCAGGTAAGCATAAATTATGTTTTCTCTTGTTAGGTGTATCCAGTCCACGGATCATCCATTACTTGTGGGATACCAATACCAAAGCTAAAGTACACGGATGAAGGGAGGGACAAGGCAGGTACTTAAACGGAAGGGACCACTGCCTGTAGAACCTCTCTCCCAAAAATAGCCTCCGAAGAAGCAAAAGTATCAAATTTGTAAAATTTTGAAAAGGTATGAAGCGTAGACCAAGTCGCCGCTTTGCAAATCTGTTCAACAGAAGCCTCATTTTTAAAGGCCCAGGTGGAAGCCACAGCTCTAGTAGAATGAGCTGTAATCCTTTCAGGGGGCTGCTGTCCAGCAGTCTCATAGGCTAAGCGTATTACGCTCCGAAGCCAAAAAGAAAGGTTGCCGAAGCCTTTTGACCTCTCCTCTGTCCAGAGTAAACAACAAACAGGGAAGATGTTTGACAAAAATCTTTAGTCGCTTGTAAGTAAAACTTTAAAGCACGGACTACGTCCAAATTATGTAAAAGACGTTCTCTGAAGAAGGATTAGGACACAATGATGGAACAACAATCTCTTGATTGATATTCTTGTTGGAAACTACCTTAGGTAAAAACCCAGGTTTTGTACGCAGAACTACTTTATCTGTATGGAAAATCAGATAAGGAGAATCACATTGTAAAGCTGATAACGCAGAGACTCTACGAGCCGAGGAAATAGCCATCAAAAACAGAACTTTCCAAGATAAAAGTTTGATATCAATGGAATGAAGGGGTTCAAACGGAACTCCTTGAAGAACCTTAAGAACCAAGTTTAAGCTCCATGGAGGAGCAACAGGTTTAAACACAGGCTTAATTCTAACCAAAGCCTGACAAAATGCCTGGACGTCTGGAACCTCTGCCAGACGCTTGTGCAAAAGGATAGACAGAGCAGAAATCTGTCCCTTTAAAGAACTAGCTGATAATCCTTTATCCAAACCCTCTTGGAGAAAGGACAATATCCTAGGAATCCTAACCTTACTCCATGAGTAACTCTTGGATTCACACCAATGAAGATATTTGCGCCATATCTTATGGTAGATTTTCCTGGTTACAGACTTTCGTGCCTGTATTAAGGTATCAATGACTGACTCTGAGAAGCCACGCCTTGATAGGATCAAGCGTTCAATCTCCATGCAGTCAGTCTCAGAGAAATTAGATTCGGATGATTGAAAGGACCTTGTATTAGAAGGTCTTGTCTCAGAGGCAGAGGCCAAGGTGGAAAGGATGACATGTCCACCAGGTCTGCATACCAGGTCCTGCGTGGCCACGCAGGCGCAATTAAGATCACCGATGCTCTCTCCTGTTTGATTTTGGCAATCAGTCGAGGGAGCAGAGGAAACGTTGGAAACACATAAGCCAGGTTGAAGAACCACGGTGCTGCTAGAGCATCTATCAGCGTCGCTTCTGGGTCCCTGGACCTGGATCCGTAACAAGGAAGCTTGGCGTTCTGTGGAGACGCCATGAGATCCAATTCTGGTGTGCCCCAACAATGAACCAATTGAGCAAACACCTCCGGATGGAGTTCCCACTCCCCCGGATGAAAAGTCTGACGACTTAGAAAATCCGCCTCCCAGTTCTCTACACCTGGGATATGGATCGCTGATAGATGGCAAGAGTGAGTCTCTGCCCAGCGAATTATCTTGGAGACTTCTAACATTGCTAGGGAGCTCCTGGTCCCCCCTTGATGGTTGATGTAAGCCACAGTCGTGATGTTGTCCGACTGAAATCTGATGAACCTCAGTGTTGCTAACTGAGGCCAAGCTAGAAGAGCATTGAATATTGCTCTTAACTCCAGAATATTTATTGGGAGGAGTTTCTCCTCCTGAGTCCACGATCTCTGAGCCTTCAGGGAATTCCAGACTGTTGTTACAATTGTCCAATCTGGCCTGCGAAAGGTCATACCTTTGGACAGATGGACCCGAGAAAGCCACCAGAGAAGAGAATCTCTGGTCTCTTGATCCAGATTTAGCAGAGGGGACAAATCTGTGTAATCCCCATTCCACTGACTGAGCATGCATAATTGCAGCGGTCTGAGATGTAGGCGCGCAAATGGCACTATGTCCATCGCTGCTACCATTAAGCCGATCACTTCCATGCACTGAGCCACCGAAGGGCGCGGAATGTAGTGAAGAAAACGGCAGGAATTTAAATCCTTTGATAACCTGGACTCCGTCAGGTAAATTTTCATTTCTACAGAATCTATCAGAGTTCCTAGGAAGGAAACCCTTGTGAGGGGTGATAGAGAACTCTTTCCCTCATTCACTTTCCACCCATGCGACCTCAGAAATGCCAACACTATGTCCGTATGAGATTTGGCAATTTGGAAGTTTGACGCCTGTATCAGGATGTCGTCTAGATAAGGGGCCACTGCTATGCCCCGTGGTCTTAGGACCGCCAGAAGAGACCCCAGAACCTTTGTAAAAATTCTTGGGGCTGTAGCTAACCCGAAGGGAAGAGCCACAAACTGGTAATGCCTGTCTAGAAAGGCAAACCTTAGGAACCGATGATCTTTGTGAATCAGTAGGTGAAGGTAAGCATCCTTCAAATCCACTGTGGTCATGTACTGACCCTCCTGGATCATAGGTAGGATTGTCCGAATAGTTTCCATTTTGAACGACGGAACTCTGAGGAATTTGTTTAAGATCTTTAGATCCAAAATTGGTCTGAAGGTTCCCTCTTTTTTGGGAACCACAGATTTGAATAAAATCCCTGTCCTTGTTCCATCTGTGGAACTGGATGGATCACTCCCATTATTAGGAGGTCTTGCACACAGCGTAAGAATGCCTCTTTCTTTATCTGGTTTACAGATAATCTCGAAAGGTGAAATCTCCCTTGTGGGGGGGAAGCTTTGAAGTCCAGAAGATATCCCTGAGATATGATCTCCAACTCCCAGGGATCCTGAACATCTCTTGCCCACGCCTGGGCGAAGAGAGAAAGCCCCCTACTAGATCCGTTGCTGGATAGGGGGCCGTTCCTTCATGCTGTCTTAGAGGCAGCAGCAGGCTTTCTGGCCTGTTTGCCTTTGCTCCAGGCCTGGTAAGATTTCCAGGCCGGCTTGGATTGCGCAAAAGTTCCCTCTTGTTTTGTAGCAGAGGAAGTTGATGCTGCACCTGCCTTGTAGTTTTGAAAGGCACGAAAATTAGACTGTTTGGCCCTTGATTTGGCCCTGTCCTGAGGAAGGGTATGACCCTTACCTCCAGTAATGTCAGCAATAATTTCCCTCAAACCAGGCCCGAATAGGGTCTGCCCCTTGAAGGGAATGTTAAGTAATTTAGACTTTGAAGTCACGTCAGCTGACCAAGATTTAAGCCATAGCGCCCTACGCGCCTGGATGGCGAATCCAGAATTCTTAGCCGTTAGTTTAGTCAAATGAACAATGGCATCAGAAACAAAAGAATTAGCTAGCTTAAGTGTTCTAAGCTTGTCAAGTATTTCAGTCAATGGAGTAGCTGTCTGAAAGGCCTCTTCCAGAGACTCAAACCAGAACGCCGCAGCAGCAGTGACAGGAGCAATGCATGCAAGGGGCTGCAGGATAAAACCTTGTTGAATAAACATTTTCTTAAGGTAACCTAATTTTTTATCCATTGGATCTGAAAAAGCACAACTGTCCTCGACAGGGATAGTGGTATGCTTTGCTAAAGTAGAAACTGCTCCCTCCACCTTAGGGACCGTATGCCATAAGTCCCGTGTGGTGGCGTCTATTGGAAACATTTTTCTAAAAATAGGAGGGGGGGAACAGCACACCGGGTCTGTCCCACTCCTTAGTAATAATTTCTGTAAACCTTTTAGGTATTGGAAAAAAAACGTCAGTACACACCGGCACCGCATAGTATTTATCCAGTGTTCACAATTTCTCTGGCACTGCAATTGTGTCACAGTCATTTAGAGCAGCTAAAACCTCTCCAAGCAACACCCGGAGGTTCTCAAGCTTAAATTAAAAAGTAGACATATCTGAATCAGGTTTCCCCGAGTCAGAGACGTCACTCACAGACTGAAGCTCTTCCTCAGCTTCTGCATATTGTGATGCAGTATCAGACATGGGCCTTAAAACATCTGCGCGCTCTGTATTACGTCTAACCCCAGAGCTATCGCGCTTTCCTCTGAATTCAGGCAGTCTGGCTAATACCGCTGACAGGGTATTATCCATGATTGCCGCCATGTCCTGCAAAGTAATCACTATGGGCGTCTGATGTACTTGGCGCCATTTTAGCGCGAGTCCTTGAGCGGGAGTCAAAGGGTCCGACACGTGGGGAGAGTTAGTCGGCATAACTTCCCCCTCAGAATCCTCTGGTGATAATTCTTTTAAAGATAACAGCTGATCTTTATTGTTTAAAGTGAAATCAATACATTTAGTACACATTCTCCTATGGGGTTCCACCATGGCTTTTAAACATAATGAAAAAGGAGTTTCCTCTATGTCAGACATGTTTATACAGACTAGCAATGAGACTAGCAAGCTTGGAAAACACTTTAAATCAAGTTAACAAGCAATATAAAAAAAAAGTTACTGTGCCTTTAAGAGAAACAAATTTTGCCAAAATTTGAAATAACAGTGAAAAAAGGCAGTTACACTAACAAAATTTTTACAGTGTATGTAACAAGTTAGCAGAGCATTGCACCCACTTGCAAATGGATGATTAACCCCTTAATACAAAAAAACAGATTAAAAAAACGAAAAATATGTTTTTTAAACAGTCATAACAACTGCCACAGCTCCTACTTTTGAAGCCTTTTAAGCCCTTCAGAGATGTCCTATAGCATGCAGGGGACTGCTGAGGGAAGCTGAATGTCACAGTTTGTAATTTTAACTGCACCAACTGTAACTTTTATACTATAACAGTGGAAAGCCTCAGGAAACTGTTTCAAGGCAAAAATAAAGCCAGCCATGTGGAAAAAACTAGGCCCCAATAAGTTTTATCACCAAAGCTTATATAAAAACGATTAAACATGCCAGCAAACGTTTTATATTGCACATTAATCAGAGTATATACCTCTGATAGCAAACCTGATACTAGTCGCTATAAAAACACTGTATTTAGGCTTTAACTTACATTAATCCGGTATCAGCAGCATTTTCTAGCAAATTCCATCCCTAGAAAAACCTAAAACTGCACATACCTTATTGCAGGATACCCTGCACGCTATTCTCCCTCTGAAGTTACCTCACTCCTCAGACATATGTGAGAATAGCAGTGGATCTTAGTTACTTCTGCTAAGATCATAGAAAAACGCAGGCAGATTCTTCTTCTAAATACTGCCTGAGATAAAAGCACAACTCCGGTACCATTTAAAAACAATAAACTTTTGATTGAAGAAACAACTAACTATATTTTACCACTTTCCTCTTACTACCTCCAGCTATGTTGAGAGCTTGCAAGAGAATGACTGGATATGGCAGTTAGGGGAGGAGCTATATAGCAGCTCTGCTGTGGGTGATCCTCTTGCAACTTCCTGTTGGGAAGGAGAATATCCCACAAGTAATGGATGATCCGTGGACTGGATACACCTAACAAGAGAAACCAGGCACTAATTCATCAAAATTGAGCTTCACTTTAAAATAAAATTGAAAGAAATAGATGAATTAAACTCCTATTGATTGTGGCCAAAAAACAAAAATACTTGATCGAATAGAAGTTAAGTTTACCATCACTTTAAAAAAGGAAATAAATATTTTATCACAATTGTGTACAATAATATTGAATCACACAGGCATAACCATTCAAACATCCATTTTCACCTTTAATATTACAGAGCCTTGAACTCCATAAACTGTGGCCTCAACTGCTGGTGCGAGCCATTTGGCCCACTGCTTACCACGTGTTTTACATTCCCAACTGCCTGAAAAACTGCTTATTTTCTACTGGGGATAGTTTTATTTATATGCAGTAGCAAGCAGAGCTCCAATTCTTAAATGTTAAAGTGACAGTAAATCCAAGCGTATAACAAATCAATCCTATAAACCAATAGCTGTGGGTGCATACAGTAACCTGTCAGTTGACACGCACAGCTATTAGTTTAGAGGTGCAAACGTCACCTCATTGAAGGAGACCAATGTGCCGTGGGCAGCCAGAGCCTGCTGAGTTTAGCTATGTGCCTCAGATCAGAAAGGGTGAGTTTAGCACCCTTTTTTACCTATATGATCACTGAACCTCCACTTGATTTTTAGTGATGGTAAATCGGAGCGCTTGTTAAAACGTTCTGATTTACCATCACTTTAAAATGATGGCAAATACTAAAGTTTTTGAAACGCTAGGATTTACCAGTGCAACAAATAAAGGGGACTTCCGTCAAAGTATAAAATACTTCATGCTGAAAGTTCCTTTATTTCTCTGTAGCATATGCCGTGCCTCAGGCCGCCGAATGCTATTTTTTCAATGATGCGACGTTTCCACCTCTTAGCCAATAGACGTGGGGGCCGGCTGGCATTATGCTGTTTAGCTAGCCTGCTATTGATTGGCTAAGAACACCTTACTTAAATAGCGTTCTGCCGTGGACGGGCTGAGGCACAGAACGGCATACACATAAAGAAAACAAAAACTTGGGTGTAAGAGAGGCGCTGTGTAAACAGCTGAGAGAACCAACAATAGCTAAAAGAGTTTAAATAAAAATATCTCAATATGTATAATACAATGTATCGTAAAATTAGATATATATCAATATGTATAATACAAAACAAACATAGAAAGGGATAATATAAGCTAGTTTAATAAAAAGCAATAATAAATAACAATAGTAAGTTGTGGCCACAACTAAAAATGATGAAGAAAAATTAGCAGCATAGATTTACAATTCACAATTCAAACGCTATTAATTAACTATGACGGTTCAGCAATGTAATATCACTTAGATAAGGTGCAATACTAAGCCTCCTGTAAGTAAATAAAACTGAAATAATTGGCTTGTAATTTCTCCGATAATGTCCGTATGTGATTTAAAACTGGTGAGTTAGGGTATCCTTTGTGAATGAAATAGTCCCGTTGAAAGTGTGTAGGCAAATTCCTATTGCGTGTACTGAGTTGAGCTTTGTGAGTTGAAGTGAGTGAGAGACAGGGCAATCTGCTGTTCTGCCGTACTATGTTAAAGTGCAAGTGATAGATAGTTCTTTGTTAAGTGAACTAGTAGATACGTGAATTTCTTTGAATTAGCTTCTTTGCAAAAAAGTGACAAGTTTTCTTATTTAAGAATATTTTATCAATGTGATAGTTAAAAAATGTTCAATGTGAATCTTCAGCTGTATGACAGGCTTATTAGCTGCGCTCCCCGGCCAGCGTATGTGTGTAAATGCGTGGCGGAAGTACTCACAGCTGCTTCACTGTCTTGTGACAGCACTGAATCCTTTCTAGTTGCCGTTCGGCTGTTCCATTGAAAGAATGGACAATGGTCTCCTTGATCTTCCTGGATCCTCCTGGATCTTTCCTGGGTAATATCGATAGATGATGGGTGACAATGGAAAGTGTAAACAGACTCCACAGCTTCCTATCTACGCGTTTCAGCACTGTGAGTGCCTTTATCAAGAATGTTTTCGTGGAGTCAGAATGTTCCTTTTAAATGGTTCTCATAACCCGTATGTAAGACCCGTATGTTAGTAATGGGTCCTAGAGGTTCTCGGCTTTAGATATATTGTATCAAAGTGTTTTACAGAGTATCCAGTACTTGTTTTTCAAAGCTGGTGCTGGTGTTTTTTTACAGCACCAGCTTTGAAAAACAAGTACTGGATACTCTGTAAAACACTTTGATACAATATATCTAAAGACGAGAACCTCTAGGACCCATTACTAACATACGGGTCTTACATACGGGTTATGAGAACCATTTAAAAGGAACATTCTGACTCCACGAAAACATTCTTGATAAAGGCACTCACAGTGCTGAAACGCATAGATAGGAAGCTGTGGAGTCTGTTTACACTTTCCATTGTCACCCATCATCTATCGATATTACCCAGGAAAGATCCAGGAGGGTCCAGGAAGATCAAGGAGACCATTGTCCATTCTTTCAACGGAACAGCCGAACGGCAACTAGAAAGGATTCAGTGCTGTCACAAGACAGTGAAGCAGCTGTGAGTACTTCCGCCACGCATTTACACACATACGCTGGCCGGGGAGCGCAGCTAATAAGCCTGTCATACAGCTGAAGATTCACATTGAACATTTTATAACTATCACATTGATAAAATATTCTTAAATAAGAAAACTTGTCACTTTTTTGCAAAGAAGCTAATTCAAAGAAATTCACGTATCTACTAGTTCACTTAACAAAGAACTATCACTTGCACTTTAACATAGTACGGCAGAACAGCAGATTGCCCTGTCTCTCACTCACTTCAACTCACGAAGCTCAACTCAGTACACTCAATAGGAATTTGCCTACACACTTTCAACGGGACTATTTCATTCACAAAGGATACCCTAACTCACCAGTTTTAAATCACATACGGACATTATCGGAGAAATTACAAGCCAACTATTTCAGTTTTATTTACTTACAGGAGGCTTAGTATTGCACCTTATCTAAGTGATATTACATTGCTGAACCGTCATAGTTAATTAATAGCGTTTGAATTGTGAATTGTAAATCTATGCTGCTAATTTTTCTTCATCATTTTTAGTTGTGGCCACAACTTACTATTGTTATTTATTATTGCTTTTTATTAAACTAGCTTATATTATCCCTTTCTATGTTTGTTTTGTATTATACATATTGATATATATCTAATTTTACGATACATTGTATTATACAAATTGAGATATTTTTATTTAAACTCTTTTAGCTATTGTTGGTTCTCTCAGCTGTTTACACAGCGCCTCTCTTACACCCAAGTTTTTGTTTTCTTTAGTGGACTGAGTAGGGAGATATCAGTCTTATTTAGAGAGGCTAAGAGGGTTAGACTTAGTCCAGACTCTTGTTTTTTGATTATTTTGGGCATACACATAAAGGAACTTTCATCATGGAGTATTTTATACTTCATGACAAAGTACCCTTTATTTGTTGCACTGGTAAATTCTAGCGTTTCAAAAACGCTAGGATTTCCCATCACTTTAATCTAAAACACAATATAAACGTATCAATAGTTATAAAGCCCGGTATGTCACACGTACTAAAGGATCTAAATATTTCAATCTCAGCATCCTGGAAAGAACAGGCAATTGAGTAAACATTACAAAAATTGGGGGGGGGGGGAAATTAAAAAAAAAGTATTGCATATAATGTTTTACTTGTTTCCTTCTGAGCTTTGTACTCAAAGTATGCATTGTCTGTGACCACTTCTAATGGTTTTATATCCCTTTAAAATTAAACAAAAATTAACAAGCTTTCTATATATTTCTGTGAAAGTCGGTCGAGACAGCAGATCTCAATCTAATCTCTCTTAAAACACAAAACACTTATTTTATTTCTCACTGTATACACACCTCAAAACCATACTTAGGGCCCGATTATCTAAAGCTCTCAGCATCAGAGATCATCTAAGAAGTCTTGTCAGTATGGTCAGCGAAATGTTAAAGGGACACTGAACCCAAAAATTTTGTTTTGCAATTCAGAAAGAGCATGCAATTTTAAGCAACTTTCTAATTTACTCCTATTATCAATTTTTATTTGTTCTCTTGCTATCTTTATTTGAAAAAGGCATCTATGCTTTTTTTGGGTTCAGTACTCTGGACAGCAATTTTGGGTACAGTGTCCCTTTAATGGAGCATTAAATTCAGAAAATTGCATGATAGCAAAAGCACTTACTCTGAATTTCAAGAGAGTAGTTTTTTTTCGGATTAGTTTTATAATTTCTTCGATTTGCCATCCCCCTGTATCATGGGAAAGCAATGAGCCAGACTCATAATTATACACTAACTCTTGAACAGTAAACGTTTGTGTCTCAGAAAGGGTGCATATAAAAAAATAAAATAAAAGTGCGCACAATTTAAGCAATTTTTTTTTTTTTATTATTGTATGCTCTATCTGAATCATGAGACATTTTGACTTTAGTGTCCCTTTATCTTTATAAACCACCAATTAGCAGCTCCCAGGAGTACTTAGGTATGCTTTTACAACAAAGGACACCAAGAGAATAAAGCAAATTAAATGGATGTACGTAGGAAAGTAGTTTAAAACTGCACGTTCTACTTGAACAACGAAAGTTTAGTTTTGACTTAAAGTGAAAGTACTGTCAATGTTTTGAGTCAATATATAATAATGACATTGACTAATCTTATCTCGATCAACTCAGTAGCTAACTTTTATTTTTTAAAATATTTATTCCTTTGAAGATAATTATATAATTATTCCCATACCTTTATAAGTGCTTCCTCCGCCCACCCGCTCATTTCCTGGTTTTACTCCTTTGCACATAAGAGCGGTCCCACCCTCTCATACGTGTACCTCCGTGCGCGTTCATATTGCGCAAGAAACACTCGCAGTGATACATATAGATTTAATGAATCTTTCGATTAATTCTAGTGTATTGTTGTAGCGATAGTGTTATAAGTAATAACTTTCTTTCCACATTACTGGTAGAATTATTTTAATTAAAAAAAAAATGGTTTGGACTAAAGATGTCAGAGCTCAGGATCTGAAAACCAAGATCTATTAAAATATATTTTTTAATGTCCTATAGAAATTTATATTGCAGACAATGAGAACGATGTTAAATTCAATAACACTACTAGTGAATATATGCCAATATAATATATATCTAAATACCCACAAAATAATAAGATATCACAATTGACCCAAGCGATTAGAAATTATACCATTAAAAACAAATGCGCATGCGTGTCTCAAGAGAGCGCATCTAAGCAGGTCTAGATTTCAGTGAGACACACATGTGCATTTAGGTTGGTAGGCGTAGAGCGAGTCAGTTGGGACGCCAGTGGGGGAGCAATCAGAACTTATAGAATGAGATTCGTCATTCAAAAAAAAAAATTCTCTAGTCCAGGCAGAGTTACGGCATGCGAAGGTATCGGTGTAAAAAGGTAGGATCTGAAGTTTATTAAGTCGGATACAAAAAAAATGATGAATGAAGGTCCACATATATAATGTAGTTAACTTTTCTTTTAATTGTCACTTCAATTATTCTCCTGCAATTTTATGTACACAGAAAAAACCTGTTACTAAGTTTCAAGAAGCTCAATGAATACAAGATTGGGTGGAGTGGAATCGGTCTGCACAAGGATCTAAGAGTGAAGTATGAGGGGCAAACGGTAAAAATGAAGTGAAACTGATGTAAAACTAAATTGTTAAGGTAATGATAATTTTTCTTTAGTTAAAACTATTTAAATTATTGAGGTAATGGCCATTTTTCCTTCCAATAAAGTATAGCTAAAAAGTTGAACACATACGAATGACTGGAGATAGTTCACCTCCCAATTTCATAATTATCTATGTAATTCTAATGGTATCTAACAATCACCAATAACAAAAATAAGAAAAGTTATTGTTCTAAAAATGAAACCTTTATGTAGAAAACCATGATTTAAACCAGGTCTTAATGAATAGTGATTTAAATAATTCCCAACCTAACCCCTGCAATGGAGTTAAAGAGTAGATATACCGCTTGGGCCTAGTGGTACACTGCTGGTTCCAAGCGGAAAACACAGCTAATCCAAGAAGCAGCGCTAGTTGCACATCTGAGTTGTGTTACTAGCACTGCTGATTGGATCAGTGGCTGGTTCCACTCTGGACCAGCAGTGCTCCAGGGATCCCAAGCAGCACTTGTGTGATTAACCCCTTTGTAGGGGTGAAACACACAGTACTGCAGGGTTCATTGTCTTAAAATGACAGGTTATTTTTCAATTATAATGAAACTAAGATTTTTTCAATTCTGATAAACGGAAGTGTACATGGCAGGCTAAACAAAGCCCAACTCTGCTACATAACAGTCTCTAATTGGCCTCAACATGATGGTCCAATAAAGCACTGCAAAACAATCATTTAGCTAACAAAATGACAAACTAGCATTGCGTGGCCCCTCCAATAAAGTAAGTAATGTGGGGTTTGGAAGTTAGGCAAATAAAACAGCTGCAGTAAACAAGGTGTTAATGCCTTCAAAATAACAGCCACTCATCTAAAATTTTAGTTTGTTGCAAGACTGAGGGAAATATTGTAACTACTAGGTGTAGTATGACCAATAAAAGGAAGAAAAAAGAATTTAAGGAACTACACTGTAAAATTGTTTTTATATTAATGTATTTTCAATGACTTGTTATACCAGCTGCAGAGTATAAAATGTATGAGAAATTACATTTTCAGGTTTGTGTATATGAAGTAGCTGGTTTTGTGCTTTTTACAATGGGTTGAGCTTCAGGTAAATATATCTCATTGTTATCACTTTGTGTACACACACTTGCTTCCTTATCTTATGGGCTACATTTATCAAAGCCTTCGGTAGGCTTCGCCACCCTACGACTGCAGGTTCTCACAAGAGAACCTGCAGTCATCAGACCTTTCGCCACCTTTAATATGGCGAATTTCAATCTCCCTGGTCTCGTCCAAGCGTGGAGATTGAAAGCTCCTGCCCTGGCGTGATTGGCTGTGCGCGGGCAGGATTGCACGCAAGCGCAAAATAGCGCTCTTGTGCAATAAAGAATTTCGGCAGCGGAATTCAGCCCGCCATAGACTAGCTTCAGCGGACAGGGGCGCATATATGTCCGTAACTTGATAAATTGACCTCATCATTTGTCTGGAAAACTAAAACTCAATACATAGAGAGAACAATAGAGAATTATATTACTTAAAGGATTACTTTCTGTTATAATTTTTAAGCTAAACAACTAACATATTAAAGTTAATAAACATTAATTAAAACCTACTGACCTATATTTTCTCCAAAACAAAGTTTCATAACGTTCTAAAAGTTATATCTTTTATTCGCCGATGATGTCACATTATCCTGCCCACTATTTTCAGCACTGCATGTTCAAAATACTTAAACCAATAACTTTGTGTTTAAACCGCCATTTTGAAACCTAGGTATTGTAAACGGATTGGTACAGAGCAAATGATACCCACGGAGTGGGTTTGGAAAACAATTAAATTTGCAGACAAGATTTCTGATATACGGTAGAGATATGTTAATGAAATGCTATTGATAAAAAGCGTATTTGGGGTAGTTAGTTAGTAACAGGCATAGAAAATATTTACTTACAGTGGCCCTTTAACTATCATGCACCCCACTGAGTTTAATTTCTTCTGCTGCCTGTGTTTACTTAGGCTATACAATAGCTGAGACTCCAGTATCAAATCTTTCAGTATAGGTTAAGATACCACAAGCTAAATCAGCTATTTCAAAGGCCAAAATAGGGGTAAAGGAGCTTACAATTTAATACACTCCAGCAGGTAAAATGGATCACTGGGAACAATTTAAATAGGAGAAAATTGTTGGGTGAACTGTCCCTTTAAAACCATGTAAAACAACAATAAGGCAAGTTAGTTGAACATTTATTTTAATTCTGAAACTTATTTATTATTTTAATTGTAACATTTTAGAAACGCGGAAAAAATGGCCATTATATAGTGATAAAATGATATGCTCTAATTCATTAGAGCACATCATTTTATTGCCAGCGATACTACTGCAAAGCTATATGTTTAACAATGGGATCCAACACAAAGTACCACTTGGGATCTGCAGAGTTAATTGCCGCTGCAGGGGATCAACACACAGCTTTGCAGCGTTGCTAGTGATAAAATAAAATGCTCTAATGAATAATGTTTTGTTGAAACACTTTACCAATAGTTTAGAGCTTGACAAACCCTAGGAGCCAACTCAAAACGCTACTTTTGTATTAAAGGGATAGTGAACCCAAATTATTTCTTTGACGATTCAGATAGAGCATGCAATGTTAAGCAACTTTCTAATTTACTCCTATTTTTTTCTTCGTTCTCTTGGTATCTTTATTTGAAAAAGCAGGAATGTAAGCTTGGTTCAGTACCCTGGTAGCACTTGTTGATTGGTGGCTAAATGTAGGGTTCAGTATCCCTTTAACTTTTTGGATTATGGTGCATATATTAAAAGTACAATTACTTGGCCCATTAGAGCAGGGTTCTTCAAAACATGGGTTGAGATGGGTTAATGGGTCACAACACCATGCTTACTGGGTCATGACTTGTGTGTGGTGTATGTATTGCAAAAGGTAACTCTCTCATACAACACTTTCAAGTTTAATTACAATCAGGAAAACGGCAACTATCTAATATAAAACTTCAGAAATTTCAGATTAAGTATAAAAATAGGGTCGCAAAAGTATGTGGTATCATGGCACTGGATGTTGGGGGGGGGGGGGGAGTTTGAAGGACCCTGCATTAGAGGAACTATTTTACTGTAATTGTGTCTCCCCTTTAACATGTTTCCAATCATCTATTTTATTATTTACAAATAGCTTATATACCTTTGTTTTGTCATTTGACATTTCATTTTGCCAGTTGAATTCGGACCTATACTAAACATTTCAGTACTTAAGTATTGTTATAGAAAAACTATGTAAACAAGAAGGTTTAGGTAAAATGATGCTCCCAGTATGGAGTGTGCCAGAGAGGTAATAAAATGTCCATTTGCCATTGTGCTGTCCAAGTATTGGTCTTCGTAAACAGTAAGAAATTAGATAAGGAATTAGTGTAAATAATTGCATAACGTCTGATCTCCCTGTAAGCTTAGCCCGGTTTATTGGCTTGTGGTTTCAATTTGCAGAAAGATAATTCAGACAAAAAAATAAACCTAAGGGACAATATCCTATACATTTTGAGCTTTGCAGTTTGTATAACAAGTCATCAGAAACACATTAAAGGGATAGGAAAGTCAAAATTAAAGGGTCAGTAAACCTAGAAAATAATGTTATATAATTCTGCACATAGTGCAGAATTATATAATATTATCTTAGCCAAACTTTATTCAACATAATATTGCCGGTAAAATTTGATTATTTTTTTTAAAAAAAGGAGGGGTTTTCATCTGGGCAACTGTCTAGTCACAGCCCGGTCCGATCGCGCCATTACACTCAATGCAGCTCGCTCCCGATATCAGAGCATGAGCAAACTGCATTGAGTGCAATGGCGCGATCGGGCCGGGCTGTGACTAGACAGCTGCCCATATGCTCTCAGGGGGAAAACCAGACCAGCTCAGTAGAGCAAGAGCGGCGGTCTGAAAAATCCTCTTTTTTTAATCAAATTTCACCGGCAATATTATGTTGAAAAGTTTGGCTAATTTAATGTTATATACCGGTAATTCTGCACTATGTGCTGAATTATATAACATTTTCTAGGTTTACTGCCCCTTTAAACTTGCATGATTCAGATAGAGCAAGTCATTTTAAGACACTTTTAAATTCACTTCCATTTTCAAATGTGCTTCGTTCACTTAGTATCCCTTGTTAAAAAAAATTAACACTCACATATACACTAGCGGGAGCTGCTGCTAATTGGTGCCTGCACACATTTGTCTCTTGCTAAATAGATATTTTCAGCTTACTGTCAGTAGTGCAATGCTGTCCCTTCAGCAATGAATAACAAGAGAATGAAGAAAATTTAATAGGACTATTGGAAAGTTATTTAAAATGTTATGTTCAATCGGAATCAAAAGAAAATTTGGGGGTTTACTATCCCTTTAAAGGGGCAGTAAACCTAGAAAATAATGTTATATAGTTCTGCACATAGTGCAGATTATATAACATTATCTTAGCCAAACTTTATTCAACATAATGTTGCCGGTGAAATTTGATTTAAAAAAAAAAAAAAGTATATAAATATATACATACACACACAGATGCGTAAGAAATATATGCAGCTTAAACTACACGCATACCCTCAATATTGGAAAAAAAATTTAAACCTTCAATGTACAATTATACACTGGCAGGGCAACATAATTGAATATATGCATTTTGAAACAAAAACGTTGTTTTATCGTATTAAATTTAAGATACTGCATTGAAAACATACGAGTACTTTTTGAGCGTTTAAGGGTCACTGCATACATTAGAAATACATGTTACATCCACTTACAAGTTATACAAGCCTAGCTGTACTTTCTCCCACCCCTATATAAACTCACACCAGCGCCTCAGACCCCAGCAATTATGTGGGCCCTGGTGTGGACGTAGCCCTGAATTGCAGGCCTGCAAAACAAATTCGGCAAACCAACGGAAGAGAAACGTCAGGTTAATGCCGGTTCTTTCAAGGGCCTGTTATTCAGCAATACTTTCCAAGGGTTTTATGCTTGCTTACTAATACAGGACGTTGGGCAAAAAAAATACGTCAGACCGGCGTCTGAGGCCTACTCCCACAACAACAATATACCCATTACCCCCCTCGTTGCCCTCCTCCTTGTAACGCACCCCATAGCACGGGCTTGTCCGTCTTCTAGGCGCCGTGCTGTCCGCTTGTTACTCGTTGTGTATGTATAACTATCACACTGTGAATATATTTATTTTTGTTTCGCCTCCGTGCGTTTTTCTAACTCAAAACAAAATGGCGTCCTTCCTCCTTTAAACCCTCCCCGCACGCTTGGATCCCTCCGCCTATGTTAGACAGCGGACTCACCGTTTTGATGACGCTGATATCTATCCGCGGACTATTTCACGGCCCTCATTGCATTTGCTTGCAGTTTTTCTGGTTAATGTGATAGGGGATTGCTGACATGTTTTTATTTGTCCAGTTTTTATTGTTAAAATATAATGACGTCCAATTCATTTATGTCCGATTTTCAAGCAAGGCAGGGCGAAGGAGGGAAACCAAATTGCTTGGTGTATTCTAAAGCTTTCAACTGTTCGTGTGGAGAATATGTATAGATAATAGCGAATTGCAAAGTTCTCTTAGGTTATGGTGGCCCGCGGTTTGCTCAGTAGGGGAAATGTAGCAAACCAATACACGAAAAGCTCCCTTCCGTGCAAACCCAACATCGGCCTTAATTTTGGGGGTTTAACGGTCTTGGCACTGACACGATTTTCTAACGCTTTTAAGTACGTAGTGTTGGTGCATTGCAGGAGGTTAGGGTGTTTACCTATTCAATAGCTTTATGTTGGGCCAGACGGCCATCTTGCATGGGGAAAACCTGTTTGTGCTCTACTTCACCATTTATTTATAGCTGCAGTGTATTCACCCCTCGCAATATTTCAGTGGCAACAGAGGGACACATTTTACATTTGTTTTTTATAAGATAGGAGGCTTCATATTTTGCTTAAAGTAAAGTGACCAGATTTTTAAAATTAAATCCGGGACATTTTTTTTTATTGACAAATGGTAAAAAACTATATTATTAGCATATTTTCCTCAAATTATATATGCAGTGTACAATTTTGGTATGGGTTTATGGAGTGATTGTATGATATGATATATATATATATATATATATATATACTTCTCTTTCATGTAATTGGCAAGAGTCCATGAGCTAGTGACGTATGGGATATACAATCCTACCAGGAGGGGCAAAGTTTCCCAAACCTCAAAATGCCTATAAATACACCCCTCACCACACCCACAATTCTGTTTTACAAACTTTGCCTCCTATGGAGGTGGTGAAGTAAGTTTGTGCTAGATTGACAGTCCGACTTCCGGTGGGAGGAGCGTCCTGTATGCAGAGCGCGCTCTAGCTCTCCAGTTTGTAGAGCCGAACACCATCTGACCCCCTGCCACATTGCCCTATTGCCGGGGGAACATATACCCGGTATGGGGGAAAAAATGGACATTATACGGAAGTCCATCTTTCCTGTATAGGCTGGTTAGGCCTAGCCACAAACACAGAAGCAAGGTAATAGACGCAGGCAAACACAGCACGCAAACCGCATTACTACTTGATGACAACACTACAGATGAAATTAGCTGTAAGCCAACAAATCAGCTCAGCACCAAGTGACCATCTGTAGGCAGCAAGCGGTACCTGTAATCGCGGACGGAGAGCCTGATCTGGGCGAGAGGTCTCCAGGGAAAGGCGACGTCTGTGACAGAGAACAGATTTCTCCTTACCCCCCTCCTCGTAAGTCGGCACGTGACAGAGTGGGTATACCCGGGAGCCGGAAACACATATGCGAGTGTGCCATAAAACTGCGCAAGGTATCACAGAAGCGAGGAGGCTAGTGCAAAGTACACAAGTTGAAGTCTGCCTAGGAGAGGGGCCTCCCAAATGGCGGTCTCACAGTAAGTTACCACAAGCAATCAAGCCGTGAAGAAATAGGGGGGTAAGTACCTTAAGCACCTTAAGTTCCTTTTTCTCTAAAGGCAAAATTGCTAATAAGGATACGTTTGTACTGCTGCTCGTCTGTATGGCATAGTATTCAACACTATAAGTAATACTCATATCTGCTTCACTGTGGGATTTGCCATATTGTCTGTGTGGGTGCACAGTAATTCACCCCACCCGCATTATTGACTTTTATTTTTCTCTGGTGTTTCATTTATACGGCTGGAGGTTGATTTATAAAAGAAAAAAAAAGATAAAAGCCTGATCAACTAAAAAGCCTGACGATAGATCCGGCAAATTATTTCTGGTGTTTGCATACAACCCCTCAAAAACATCTTGGGGCACGAAGCTATCCTTGCTCTAGATAGCTACAGTTTAAGATAAATGAATACTGGTCAAATTTAAAGGACAATCAATAAGCCTGGAACATTTTAATTAAACTATTTGCAAGAAAGACATTTGATCTGGTATTTCAAAGAGACAATATAACTAATTCAAAACAGAAGGGAACATTTAAGGGTTTACAGACTATAAAGATTTGGAACACTATACGCCTTGATGTTAAGAAAGGGGTGGCATCAAATCTGCTTAAAGGGACATTAAACACTAAATACATGCTAGATAGAATGATGCATTCAAAGAAAAGATTAGTCCATGACTAACATGTAGATGTATTTTTTTAAAGTTTCATTAGTTGTTTAAAAAGTGACAAAATAAGTGTAAAGTTTTAGTGTCTATAAAACACTGGGAGCTGCCATGTTGTAACTTGTGTTACCTTCTCTGCTGTGGCCAATTAGGGTCAGTTATAAATAGGTCACTAGAGTGTGCAGCCAATGGTTGTGCTGGATTTAACAGTGTTCTGCACTTCCATTTTTAACAGGAACTGAAAAGCTCACAATTTCAGAATGGAATTACAGGCAAAGAGGACAAAATAAATAATGAAAGTATATTGCAGAGTTGTTTTATTATATATAATTTATCATTTTATATTACCATCTCAAAGTGTTTAATGTCCCTTTAATAACTTAATTATTTATAAGATATGACTAATGCATTATTGTCAAAGTATTTTGATGTATTATGATTAAGAGTATTTGGGTAATAGGCCTAGTTAAAATGTAAAACTTTTGCTGGAAAGGAATAAAAAAAAAAAATAGGGCAATATGGAAAAACACTAGATGCACATTGATATTGTCTAGTGATTTAAAATATCAGATGCTTAAAAGAATCACTACATGAATAGGAGGTACATAGCATTTTTCTTAAGTCGTGATACACAGGTATTTATAAGGTAACAGGAAGCAACAACATATAGATATAACTATCTTTATTTTCTCTTCCTTGTTGATTGCAGACTGTAGCTATAAAAGGTGATTCCGGTTTAAATTGTTGACTATAAGTAAGAGGCTTGGATTATCAGTCACCATAAACAAAAAACTTCTTGCATAGAAAGGGGTTCCGGGCATTAATACACCTCACTTTTAATATCTCTTCTTTCTTTTTTTTGGTTTTTTTCTTTGTCTTTTTTTCTCTTTTTTTTTTCTCTCATTGTTTTTTTTTCGTCACCTTCACACACAAAAAAAAGGGGAAGAAATCACACCAAGAATCACATTCTCCTGCACTTATTTTTTTTTCTCCCTTTACACTAATGCACGCAAGCATATGTTTTCACACTTATGTATATTTGTATATACACTTAAAGACTGTATCACTTCACACTAATTTAGAGACTAATACATAATTTATGGAAAGATATATCACAACTACTAAACCTAGTTCCCCGGCAATGCCACTTAAAAAAGATAAAAAAAAAGTAAAACGGTACCTGACCCAGGTCTAGACACCCCACCAGAAAAACAATCACTTACAGCAAATAGTCCTGAAAAACAAATGACAATCAGCTAGCGGAATTACTGCTCCCGCAATTTGATTCTGTAAAGAAAGAGATAGCGGGACTCTCATTCGAGATCAAACAATTCTCAAAGAGATTAATAGAAGCAGAATCTAGAATTTCTGAACTAGAAGATAAATACAATATATAAGAGGAGATCATTATAAATTATGCGAGCAAAATTAACAGCTTCCAATCTAAAATTGATGATCTTGAAGATAGATCCCGCCGTAATAACGTCAGAATAGTTGGCCTACCAGAAAGCTCTGAATTTACAGATCTATTAACATTTGGAGCAACTACACTACCCCAATTACTAGGTCTACACTCACCATTAGATAGACTACCTGTTGAGAGAGCACATAGAACAGGAACCAGTAGGGAATATCCAGATGGTAACATAAGACCAAGGATGGTCATAATAAAATGCTTAAACTTCCAGGATAAAATAAACATAATGAGACAATACAATAAAACACAACCTCTAATGTTAGGCCCAAAACAAATACATATATTTCAAGATTTTTCTGTAGATACTACATCAAAAAGGAAGGTGATGGCACCATATTGTACAGGTTTACTAAATGCAGGCTGCAAAGCTACCCTAAGATACCCAGCTAAGATAATAATCACGGAGACAGAGGGCCTGACTATTTTAAATTACACAGAAGAAGTTCTAGAATACTGTGCCAAAAGAAATATTAAGATCCAAATAAAATAAGGGTCGGGGTTTGCTAGAAGGTTTATTGATGAAAAAGACTAATTATAATGGAATCGGTAACTTTTTACATTGTGTGTTTTGTTTTTTTTAACATATTATTATTCTTTTTTTAAGATATTCAAATACTCACAAGAGTAATGAGCTGGAAATGAAACCTCTTTTTGGTAACGCACATATGCTCATATTTTGGTCCTCCGTTTCCCTCCTATATGGATTTGTATGACCTTTGACGTTCCCTCCCCTTTATTTTCTGTATAATATTCTGGCAGTCTTGAGTATAGAAAATCAGAAGACACAATATTTTATAATTTTAAATATTAAAAATTAAATAAAATGCAGGTAGCTCTTAATATAGCTTCCTCGAATGTGGGAGGTATATCCTCTCCCATCAAACGTAAATACAAATTAAAAAGGTTAAAACATCATAGATCAGATATCGTCCTCCTACAGGAATTGCATCTGAAGGAGCTAGAGATCCCTAAACTAAAAGTTAATTGGGTTTCAGAAATTATTGCGACACCATGTAAGAAAAGGAAATGTGGAGTGGCAGTAATGTTCAGTAATAAAATCTCTTATAAGATAATAAGTCAAGAATTAGATATTGCTGGAAGATATATAATTATTCAGGTTGAAATTGATAAAAAAGATATGGTCAATATGCAATATATATGGTCCAAACAAACTAGACATGCAGTTTTGGGATAAAATTAAAAACAAATTGGCACCGTTGATAGGGGAAAATTTAATTGTAGCAGGGGATTTTAACCTAGCAATGGACCCTGAGACAGACAGATTTTGTTTAAAAAATAAACGTGCTTATCAAAGAGAGGCAAAATTATTGAGAGAATTTGCCAAAACCTTGAATTTAAAGGATATATGGCGACTACAAAACCCAGATACATGCAGCTTTTCCTGTGAATCTAAGACGCATAAAAACTTTTCTAGGATAGATATGTTTCTGATAGAGGATAAGTTAATGGTTTTAGATATTGAAACACAGATTGCAGAGATAATACTATCTGACCATGCAATTCTTACCATGCAAATTAAGACATCACAAATAATAGGAAATAGTACTAATACATTCCGATTCCCTAGCTATATGATAAACAATAAGAAATTTACAAACTGGTTAAGCGGAAAATGGAATGAATATTATTCATTAAATAAAACATATACTAATAAGATGCAGTGGAGGATAAATAGGAGCGCCTAGGGCTTAGGTATAATCAGGAATCACACTATGATTAAAAATACATTTTATAATTTGTTACACGATCTCAATATAAAACAAAAATATTAAAATGAGTACGACCATTAATTTGAACAAGTTATTTGGACCCTTGTTAGAGGATCTTAGCTTAATTTGATCAGTTTCTCTTCTGGTTGTAACAGATGTGGAAATTGAAACAGGTACTGTGCTTAATCGCAATAAAAAATTAAAACAAATACTGTGCTTTATCGCAATAGTAAATTAACTTAGCTTAGGTACACAACATATAGTACATATAATTGTGACAAGGTAGTGGAAATTGGTGATTTAAAATGCAAATGTGAAAAACTGTGGTCAAAAAATGTTGTACCAAACAGAAAAGTGGTAGAAAAATCCAAAGAAATTCAAATAATCAAAAGATGAAAAAAGATGAAAAAAAGAGACAAAACCGGTTTGTTAAAAAAGGAGTGAATTGTAAAAATGTTTATGTGCTTAAAAAGTAATGTGATAATTATGTCACAATAGTGGTAGTGATTCTAATCGATTCTACAATCAACCATAATACAGACTCCTATTAGGAAAAGATTCTAATAGAATATACAATTATATTGGCCCAAAAAACAAATAAAAAAACAATATAGTAACAATATTCTCGTTACCAATATAAGGCTAAACGGATTGCAATGTTGTTGGCAAAAACTTAATAATGATTGCAAATATATCAATACATTATTAATAAAATACAAAATATTAAAAAAATTAAAATACAGATTTTATAAAATGTCCATGTGATTAGTCCAATTGGAAATAATCCAAACTGTGGAAAACTGTTAGGAGAGAATAAAAACAATATCCTTAGAGGCTGTCCTGATCCAGAATCCTAGTCTTTACAACATGGACCTGCAGCTGGGCCTTTCTCAAGATATGATGAGGCTATGATATAACTAAACTTATATACCCCATGTTTGGGGAGTTTCTACGTCAAATTGCGCCAAATTTCGAATTCCGCCGGGGGTATATAAGTTTAGTTATATCATAGCCACATCATATCTTGAGAAAGGCCCAGCTGCAGGGCCGAAACTCGTAGAGATTTGTGAGGCTTCATCAGTACCAGGACTTTTGGCTTTTAGGGTAAGTTTGATTACCATTAGACTTTATCCTATAGGCCCTTTATGTGAGGATTTTTTCTGTTTTTGTTTTCAGGTCCATGTTGTAAAGAGTAGGATTCTGGATCAGGACAGCCTCTAAGGATATTGTTTTTATTCTCTCCTAACAGTTTTCCACAGTTTGGATTATTTCCAATTGGACTAATCACATGGACATTTTATAAAATCTGTATTTTAATTTTTTTAATATTTTGTATTTTATTAATAATGTATTGATATATTTGCAATCATTATTAAGTTTTTGCCAACAACATTGCAATCCGTTTAGCCTTATATTGGTAACGAGAATATTGTTACTATATTGTTTTTTGGGCCAATATAATTGTATATTCTATTAGAATCATTTCCTAATAGGAGTCTGTATTATGGTTGATTGTAGAATCGATTAGAATCACTACCACTATTGTGACATAATTATCACATTACTTTTTAAGCACATAAACATTTTTACAATTCACTCCTTTTTTAACAAACCGGTTTTGTCTCTTTTCTCCAACATTGGTGTGTCCGGTCCACGGCGTCATCCATTACTTGTGGGAAATATTCTCCCCCACAGGGAAAGGCAAGGAGAGCACACAGCAAGAGCTGTCCATATAGCTCCCCCTCTGGCTCCGCCCCCCAGTCATTCTCCTTGCCGCTCTGAACAAGTAGCATCTCCACGGGGATGGTGAGGAGTTTGTGGTGTTAGTTGTAGTTTTTTATTCTTCTATCAAGAGTTTGTTATTTTAAAATAGTGCTGGCTTGTACTATTTACTCTACAACAGAAAAGTGATGAAGATTTCTGTTTAAGAGGGCTATGATTTTAGCACAAGTAACTAAAATCCATTACTGTTACCTCGCAGGACTGTTGAAACCAGAGAACTTCAGTTGGGGGTAACAGTTTGCAGACTCATCTGCTTCAGGTATGACTAGTCTCCTTCTAACAACACAGGCTAATGCTAGATGACAGTCATTTTTCCCCTCAGGGAAAACGGTAAGCCATTTTTCTTTCACCTCAGTAAAAAAGATAACAGGCTTCCCCTTTTTGATTTTTATGCTGGTAGACACTGTTAGGGGCCAAATCGATTGGTTTTTATTACAATATGATGGCAATTGAAATGTTTTATAAGCTCATTTACACTGGGGGACGTTTTTTATTGATCTGGCTTGCTTTAGACACCTAAATCTAGTCAGGAAGGCCCCTTCACTCTAGTGTACTGAGGGAGGAGGCCTCATTTTAGCACTTCAGCTACGCAGTAGATTTTAAGGCAGTGCATGTAGTCTTATGTGAGAGGGTCCTGTGGCTCAGAAAGTGACTCCAGAAGGCTTATTTCTGTGGATGGTTGACCCCTAAGGAAGGTAAAAAGCTACAGCATGCTGTAGCTGGGATTGTGGTGTATAAAAACGGTTAAATCCAACATTTAGCTCCGGTTTGCTTGTTTTAAGAGCTAGAGTCTCCATATTTGCTGTGCAATACTTTCTAAGCATTAAGACACTGGGGTCCAAATTTCAGAAAAATCGGATATTGCCTTCATAGTTTTTTGAACATTCAGAAATAAATGTGTCATTTTATTATTTAAAGAGACAGTAACGTTTTTGTTTAAAATCGTTTTTTATTGCATTGTTTGCCTGCCTAAATCTGTTTAACATGTCTGTGCCATCAGATAACCTATGTTCTGTGTGTGTAGAGACAAATGTGGTTCCCCCTTCAAGTGTTTGTGATAATTGTGCCATAGCGTCCAAACAAAATGAGGACAGCTCTGTTACATTTCATAATGTTGCCCAAGATGATTTATCTAATGAAGGTAGTGGGGATAGTTCTACATCCTCTCCTTCTGTGTCTACACCAGCTTTCCCCTCGCAGGCGACACCTAGCGCGCCAGTGCTTATTTCTATGCAACAATTAACAGCAGTAGTGGATAATTCTATAGCAAATCTTTTATCCAAACTGCCAGCATTTCAGAGAAAGCGTGATTGTTCAGTTTAAAATACAGATAAAAGGGATGAACAATCAGACGCTGACGATGCTTTATCTATTTTACCCTCACATCAATCAGAATTGGCTGTGAGGGAAGGGCTGTCTGAGGGTGAAATTTCAGACTCAGGAAAAATTTCTCAACAGGCAGAACCTGATATAGTAGCATTTAAGTTTAAGCTAGAACATCTCCGCGCTTTGCTAAAGGAGGTATTAGCTACTCTGGATGACTGTGATTCTATGGTAGTACCAGAGAAGTTGTGCAAATTGGACAAATTTTTAGAGGTCCCAGTGCACGACGACGCCTTTCCAATACCCAAAAGGGTAGCGAACATAGTGGAAAAGGAGTGGGAGAAGCCAGGTGTACCCTTTGCCCCACCTCCTATATTTAAGAAAATGTTTCCCATAGTAGACCCTAGAAGGGACGCATGGCAGACGGTCCCGAAGGTTGAGGGAGCTGTTTCAACACTAGCGAAGCGCACCACTATTCCTATAGAGGACAGCTGCGCTTTCAAAGATCCTATGGATAAAAAATTGGAAGGATTGCTTAAAAAGATTTTTGTTCAGCAAGGGTTCATCCTTCAACCAGCTACGTGTGTTATTACTGTCACTTCAGCGGCGTCCTTTTGGTTCGAGGAACTAGAAAGGTCGCTCCAGAAAGAGACTTCCTATGAAAAATCATGGACAGAATTCACGCATTAAAATTAGCTAATTCCTTTATATTGGATGCCGCCTTTCAAATAACGAAATTGGCGGCGAAAAACTCAGGTTTTGCTATAGTAGTGCGGAGGGCGCTTTGCCTAAAATCCTGGTCGGCAGATGTGTCGTCCAAGACTAAGTTACTTAATATTCCTTTCAAGGGTAAGACCCTTTTTGGGCCGGAATTGAAGGAAATTATTTCAGACATCACTGGGGGTAAGGGCCATGCCCTCCCACAGGATAGGCCTTTTAAGGCTAAGAACAAGTCTAATTTTCGTTCCTTTCGTAATTTCAGGAACGGACCGGCTAATAACTCCACTGCCGCTAGACAAGAAGGTAACGCGGCCCAGCCCAAACCCGCTTGGAAGCCCATGCAAGGCTGGAACAAGGGTAAACATACCAAGAAACCTGCTGCTGCTACCAAGACAGCATGAAGGGGTAGCCCCCGATCCGGGACCAGATCTGGTAGGGGGCAGACTATCTCTCTCCGCTCAGACTTGGGCAAGAGATGTTCCGGATCCCTGGGCACTAGAAATAGTCTCCAAGGGATACCTGCTAGAGTTCAAGGGACTTCCTCCAAGGGGAAGGTTCCACCTGTCTCGCTTATCTTCAGACCAGATAAAGAAACAGGCATTCTTACATTGTGTAAGAGACCTATCAAAGAGGTCTAGGTTTTTACTCAAACCTGTTTGTGGTTCCCAAAAAAGAGGGAACTTTCAGGCCAATTCTGGATTTAAAGATATTAAACAAGTTCCTCAGAGTTCCATCCTTCAAAATGGAAACCATTCGGACAATCTTGCCGACAATCCAGCAGGGTCAATATTTGACTTCCGTGGATCTAAAGGATGCGTATCTGCATATCCCAATCCACAAAACTCATCATCAGTTCCTGAGGTTCGCCTTTCTGGACAAACATTACCAGTTCGTGGCTCTTCCATTCGGTTTAGCCACTGCTCCCAGAATTTTCACAAAGGTGCTAGGGTCCCTTCTAGCGGTCCTAAGGCCGAGGAGCATCGCTGTAGCACCTTATCTAGACGACATCCTAATCCAAGCGTCGTCTCTTTCCAAAGCAAGGGCCCAAACAGACATTGTGTTGGCTTTTCTCAGATCTCACGGGTGGAAGGTGAACATAGAAAAGAGTTAACTGTCACCGTCCACAAGGGTTCCTGTTCTGGGAACAATAATAGATTCTGTGGAAATGAAGATCTTCCTGACAGAAGTCAGAAAGATAAAGCTTTTAAACGCTTGTCGAGTTCTTCATTCTATTCCTCAACCCTCCATAGCTCAGTGCATGGAAGTAATAGGACTAATGGTCGCAGCAATGGACGTGGTTCCTTTTGCTCGAATTCATCTAAGACCATTACAGCTGTGCATGCTCAATCAGTGGAATGGGGACTATACAGGCTTGTCTCCCCAAATTCAAGTAGACCAGGTAACCAGGGACTCACTTCTCTGGTGGTTGACCCAGGATCACCTGTCTCAGGGAATGAGTTTCCGCAGACCGGAGTGGGTCATCGTCACGACCGACGCCAGCCTCTTGGGGTGGGGCGCGGTCTGGGACTCCCTGAAATCTCAGGGCCTATGGTCTCGGGAAGAGTCGCTTCTCCCGATAAACATTTTGGAACTAAGAGCAATATTCAATGCGCTCCTGGCTTGGCCTCAGCTAGCGGAAGCCAGGTTCATAAGATTTCAGTCGGACAACATAACGACTGTTGCGTACATCAATCATCAGGGGGGAACAAAGAGTTCCCTAGCGATGAAGGAAGTAACCAAGATCATCCAATGGGCAGAGAATCACTCCTGCCATCTATCCGCTATTCACATCCCAGGAGTAGACAACTGGGAGGCGGACTATTTGAGTCATCAGACTTTCCATCCGGGGGAGTGGGAACTCCACCCGGAGGTCTTTGCTCAGTTAACCCAAATATGGGGCATTCCAGACATGGATCTAATGGCGTCCCGTCAGAACTTCAAGATTCCTTGCTACGGGTCCAGATCCAGGGATCCCAAGGCGACTCTAGTGGATGCATTAGTGGCGCCTTGGTCGTTCAACCTAGCGTATGTGTTTCCACCGTTTCCTCTCCTTCCCAGGCTCATAGCCAGGATCAAACAGGAGAAGGCCTCGGTGATTCTGATAGCTCCTGCGTGGCGACGCAGGACTTGGTATGCAGACCTGGGGAATATGTCATCGGCTCCACCATGGAAGCTACCTTTGAGACAGGATCTTCTAGTACAAGGTCCATTCGAACATCCAAATCTAGTTTCTCTGCAGCTGACTGCTTGGAAATTGAACGCTTGATTTTATCAAAGCGTGGGTTCTCGAATTCTGTGATAGATACTCTGGTCCAAGCCAGAAAACCTGTGACTAGAAAGATTTACCATAAAATATGGAAAAAATATATCTGCTGGTGTGAATCCAAGGGATTCTCCTGGAGTAAGATTAAAATTCCAAAGATTCTCTCCTTTCTCCAAGAAGGTTTGGATAAAGGGTTGTCAGCTAGTTCTCTAAAAGGACAGATTTCCGCTTTATCTGTCTTGTTACACAAACGATTGGCAGCTGTGCCAGATGTACAATCTTTTGTTCAGGCTTTGGTTAGAATCAAGCCTGTTTTCAGACCCATGAATCCTCCTTGGAGTCTAAATTTAGTTCTTTCAGTTCTTCAAGGGGTTCCGTTTGAACCTTTACATTCCATAGATATTAAGTTATTATCTTGGAAAGTTCTGTTTTTGGTTGCTATTTCTTCTGCTAGAAGAGTTTCTGAATTATCTGCTTTGCAATGTAATCCACCCTATCTGGTTTTCCATTCAGATAAGGTTTTGCGTACTAAGCCTGGTTTTCTTCCAAAAGTTGTTTCCAACAAGAATATTAACCAGGAAATAGTTGTTCCTTCTCTGTGTCCGAATCCAGTTTCAAAGAAGGAACGTTTATTACACAATTTAGATGTTGTTCGTGCTTTAAAGTTCTACTTAGAAGCAACAAAAGATTTTAGACAAACCTCATCTTTGTTTGTCGTTTACTCTGGTAAGAGGAGAGGTCAAAAAGCTACTGCTACCTCTCTCTCTGGCTGAAAAGCATTATTCAATTGGCTTATGAGACTGCCGGATGGCAACCTCCTGACCGAATCACAGCTCACTCTACTAGGGCTGTGGCTTCCACATGGGCCTACAAGAACGAGGCTTCTGTTGATCAGATATGTAAGGCAGCGACTTGGTCCTCTCTGCACACTTTTGCCAAATTCTACAAATTTGATACTTATGCTTCTTCGGAGGCTATTTTTGGGAGAAAGGTTTTGCAAGCCGTGATGCCTTCCATTTAGGTAACCTGATTTGCTCCCTCCCCTCATCCGTGTCCTAAAGCTTTGGTATTGGTTCCCACAAGTAATGGATGACGCCGTGGACCGGACACACCAATGTTGGAGAAAACAGAATTTATGCTTACCTGATAAATTACTTTCTCCAACGGTGTGTCCGGTCCACGGCCCGCCCTGGTTTCCTAATCAGGTTGAAAATGTTTTTTTCTTTATACACTACAGTCACCACTGCACCCTATAGTTTCTCCTTTTTCTCCTAACCGTCGGTCGAATGACTGGGGGGCGGAGCCAGAGGGGGAGCTATATGGACAGCTCTTGTTGTGTGCTCTCCTTGCCTTTCCCTGTGGGGGAGAATATTTCCCACAAGTAATGGATGATGCCGTGGACCGGACACACCGTTGGAGAAAGTAATTTATCAGGTAAGCATAAATTCTGTTTTTTTTCATCTTTTTTCATCTTTTGATTATTTGAATTTCTTTGGATTTTTCTACCACTTTTCTGTTTGGTACAACATTTTTTGACCACAGTTTTTCACATTTGCATTTTAATTCCACTACCTTGTCACAATTATATGTACTATATGTTGTGTACCTAAGCTAAGTTAATTTACTATTGCGATAAAGCACAGTATTTGTTTTAATTTTTTATTGCGATTAAGCACAGTACCTGTTTCAATTTCCACATCTGTTACAACCAGAAGAGAAACTGATCAAATTAAGCTAAGATCCTCTAACAAGGGTCCAAATAACTTGTTCAAATTAATGGTCGTACTCATTTTAATATTTTAATATTTTTGTTTTATATTGAGATGGTGTAACAAATTATTAAATGTATTTTTAATCATAGTGTGATTCCTGATTATACCTAAGCCCTAGGTGCTCCTATTTATCCTCCACTGCTAATACATCTAGACCTAATAGGGGGTCTTCCTAATAGTGTAGCCGGTATTTAGTCTTAGGCGCTGTCCGCCCTCCCATCCATATACTAATAAGATAGAAACTTTTTGGGAGACAGGAAAAGCTGTTCTTAGAGGAGAAATCAAAGCCTACATGATAAAAAATAAAAGTAAATATAGGGAACTCCAACTCGCTAACCAACTGAAAAACATGTATAGCAGATATCTAAGTCATCCAGATGCACTAACATGGAATATATTGATGCTAAACTTGAAAGGGAAATATTCTTAAAGGATAAGTGGGCTAATGAAGATCTAAAAACAAGAGCCTTCCTCCAGGGGTATCAGGGGATAGCCGCTAAACATCTTGCGAAAATTATTAAAATCAGAAAAAGTAAAAATCTGATCACATTAATTAAAACAGACACTAAATCACTTACAAAAAATGCAGAAATTCGTAGCGAATTTTATAAATTTTACTAACAACTTTACGCAGGAGTACCCCTTAATACAGAGGACAAAAGAGAATTTTGGAAACAAATTAAACTACCACAATTATCAGCTGATACTTTACAACAGATTAATACCCCCATCACAGAAAAAGAAGTAAAATCAGCAATCAATAAAATCAAAATAAATTAGGCACCAGGGCCCGACGGATTAACGGCAGAGTTTTATAAAATCATAAAAGATGATATTTCACCAACTCTAACAAAACTGTACAACACTTATTATACCCACAATGAAATGAAATCATTATACTTTACTGATTCAATAATAACACTAATTCATAAAAAAGGGAAGCTCCCCCCCCCCCCCGAAGACGCGGGATCATATAGACCTATATCATTGCTGAACAATGATTATAAGTTTTGCATGTCAATTATAGCAAACAGACTGAAGAAAGTGGTAGGAGACATAATTCACGAAGACTAATCAGGTTTTATGCCCGGAAGGAATGTAGTACGCAATATTCGTAGAGTATTATTAACCCTAGAACACTTTATAAATTACAACAGCCTAATAAAAATAGAAAACCAGATCTAGCTTTACTAACAATCGATGCTGAAAAAGCGTTTGATTCCGTTGTATGGGATCACATGTTTACCACACTTAGTAATTTTGGATTTGCAGAGAATCTAAATAATTTTCTTAAGCTAATTTATGATAAACCACGATCGCAACTATTAATTAACGGAGAGTTAACACAATATGTCAGGCTGTACAGGGGAACAAGACAAGGCTGTCCTTTGTCACCCTTGCTTTTCAACATAGCTTTGGAACCATTAGCTGTCAAATTGAGAAACGAAATAATAGGGATCAAGATAGGTAAACAAAACTTAGTCACCTCATTATATGCAGATGACATAATTCTATTCTTACAAAATACTAATTCTAGTATCCCAAAAATTATGGAAATAATTAGAGCTTACAGACAATTTTCTGGATACAAAATTAATTCCAATAAATCAGAAATATTATGGATAAATAAAACTACAAAGAGCTATTCAAATCATGGTTTTAAAGCATGGTTCCAAGCGTCGTCTCTTTCCAAAGCAAGGGCCCAAACAGACATTGTGTTGGCTTTTCTCAGATCTCACGGGTGGAAGGTGAACATAGAAAAGAGTTAACTGTCACCGTCCACAAGGGTTCCTGTTCTGGGAACAATAATAGATTCTGTGGAAATGAAGATCTTCCTGACAGAAGTCAGAAAGATAAAGCTTTTAAACGCTTGTCGAGTTCTTCATTCTATTCCTCAACCCTCCATAGCTCAGTGCATGGAAGTAATAGGACTAATGGTCGCAGCAATGGACGTGGTTCCTTCTCTGTGTCCGAATCCAGTTTCAAAGAAGGAACGTTTATTACACAATTTAGATGTTGTTCGTGCTTTAAAGTTCTACTTAGAAGCAACAAAAGATTTTAGACAAACCTCATCTTTGTTTGTCGTTTACTCTGGTAAGAGGAGAGGTCAAAAAGCTACTGCTACCTCTCTCTCTGGCTGAAAAGCATTATTCAATTGGCTTATGAGACTGCCGGATGGCAACCTCCTGACCGAATCACAGCTCACTCTACTAGGGCTGTGGCTTCCACATGGGCCTACAAGAACGAGGCTTCTGTTGATCAGATATGTAAGGCAGCGACTTGGTCCTCTCTGCACACTTTTGCCAAATTCTACAAATTTGATACTTATGCTTCTTCGGAGGCTATTTTTGGGAGAAAGGTTTTGCAAGCCGTGATGCCTTCCATTTAGGTAACCTGATTTGCTCCCTCCCCTCATCCGTGTCCTAAAGCTTTGGTATTGGTTCCCACAAGTAATGGATGACGCCGTGGACCGGACACACCAATGTTGGAGAAAACAGAATTTATGCTTACCTGATAAATTACTTTCTCCAAGGGTGTGTCCGGTCCACGGCCCGCCCTGGTTTCCTAATCAGGTTGAAAATGTTTTTTTCTTTATACACTACAGTCACCACTGCACCCTATAGTTTCTCCTTTTTCTCCTAACCGTCGGTCGAATGACTGGGGGGCGGAGCCAGAGGGGGAGCTATATGGACAGCTCTTGTTGTGTGCTCTCCTTGCCTTTCCCTGTGGGGGAGAATATTTCCCACAAGTAATGGATGATGCCGTGGACCGGACACACCGTTGGAGAAAGTAATTTATCAGGTAAGCATAAATTCTGTTTTTTTTCATCTTTTTTCATCTTTTGATTATTTGAATTTCTTTGGATTTTTCTACCACTTTTCTGTTTGGTACAACATTTTTTGACCACAGTTTTTCACATTTGCATTTTAATTCCACTACCTTGTCACAATTATATGTACTATATGTTGTGTACCTAAGCTAAGTTAATTTACTATTGCGATAAAGCACAGTACCTGTTTCAATTTCCACATCTGTTACAACCAGAAGAGAAACTGATCAAATTAAGCTAAGATCCTCTAACAAGGGTCCAAATAACTTGTTCAAATTAATGGTCGTACTCATTTTAATATTTTAATATTTTTGTTTTATATTGAGATGGTGTAACAAATTATTAAATGTATTTTTAATCATAGTGTGATTCCTGATTATACCTAAGCCCTAGGTGCTCCTATTTATCCTCCACTGCTAATACATCTAGACCTAATAGGGGGTCTTCCTAATAGTGTAGCCGGTATTTAGTCTTAGGCGCTGTCCGCCCTCCCATCCATATACTAATAAGATAGAAACTTTTTGGGAGACAGGAAAAGCTGTTCTTAGAGGAGAAATCAAAGCCTACATGATAAAAAATAAAAGTAAATATAGGGAACTCCAACTCGCTAACCAACTGAAAAACATGTATAGCAGATATCTAAGTCATCCAGATGCACTAACATGGAATATATTGATGCTAAACTTGAAAGGGAAATATTCTTAAAGGATAAGTGGGCTAATGAAGATCTAAAAACAAGAGCCTTCCTCCAGGGGTATCAGGGGATAGCCGCTAAACATCTTGCGAAAATTATTAAAATCAGAAAAAGTAAAAATCTGATCACATTAATTAAAACAGACACTAAATCACTTACAAAAATGCAGAAATTCGTAGCGAATTTTATAAATTTTACTAACAACTTTACGCAGGAGTACCCCTTAATACAGAGGACAAAAGAGAATTTTGGAAACAAATTAAACTACCACAATTATCAGCTGATACTTTACAACAGATTAATACCCCCATCACAGAAAAAGAAGTAAAATCAGCAATCAATAAAATCAAAATAAATTAGGCACCAGGGCCCGACGGATTAACGGCAGAGTTTTATAAAATCATAAAAGATGATATTTCACCAACTCTAACAAAACTGTACAACACTTATTATACCCACAATGAAATGAAATCATTATACTTTACTGATTCAATAATAACACTAATTCATAAAAAAGGGAAGCTCCCCCCCCCCCCCGAAGACGCGGGATCATATAGACCTATATCATTGCTGAACAATGATTATAAGTTTTGCATGTCAATTATAGCAAACAGACTGAAGAAAGTGGTAGGAGACATAATTCACGAAGACTAATCAGGTTTTATGCCCGGAAGGAATGTAGTACGCAATATTCGTAGAGTATTATTAACCCTAGAACACTTTATAAATTACAACAGCCTAATAAAAATAGAAAACCAGATCTAGCTTTACTAACAATCGATGCTGAAAAAGCGTTTGATTCCGTTGTATGGGATCACATGTTTACCACACTTAGTAATTTTGGATTTGCAGAGAATCTAAATAATTTTCTTAAGCTAATTTATGATAAACCACGATCGCAACTATTAATTAACGGAGAGTTAACACAATATGTCAGGCTGTACAGGGGAACAAGACAAGGCTGTCCTTTGTCACCCTTGCTTTTCAACATAGCTTTGGAACCATTAGCTGTCAAATTGAGAAACGAAATAATAGGGATCAAGATAGGTAAACAAAACTTAGTCACCTCATTATATGCAGATGACATAATTCTATTCTTACAAAATACTAATTCTAGTATCCCAAAAATTATGGAAATAATTAGAGCTTACAGACAATTTTCTGGATACAAAATTAATTCCAATAAATCAGAAATATTATGGATAAATAAAACTACAAAGAGCTATTCAAATCATGGTTTTAAAGAGGTGGACTATATAAATTATCTGGGAATTAGTTTGGGGAGAGACCCCAATGATTGGTATCGTCTCAATTATGATAAATTGTTTGACAAACTCTCTACTGATATGAAAAGATGGAATATTCACTATCTTTCACTCTCGGCAAAAATAATGATTCTAAAAACATTTTTTTTTTTCCCTCGGTTGCTCTTCCTACTTCAAAACTTACCCTTATGTATTATAAATAAGGACATAAGTAGATATAACAGTTTATGTGCAAAATTTATATGGTATATATATATATATAGGGGTTGGGATAAGCGCTCTAGGGGGGAGCTCACCAGATATAATCAAATGTAAGTTTATATGAAAAAAAAATTAAAAATGAAACCATGTAACAGATAAAAGGTTTAATATAAAATATATATCAGTAATATGTGAATACCGTAGTATGCTGAATACCGTAGTATACAATCAAACAGTTAAAAAAAATATATATATATATGATGCCGGCATCAAATGAAATAAAACATTGCTAAAAGTAATTTTCCATATACAATAAATCAGTGATAGTACTAAGAATAATTGGTAGTGAAATCTAAGGGTAATATTATACCTATATATGAAAAATAATATAGGCTTAACTCAGGCAGAGATATGCAATATTATCACAATAAACACAGAAAATGCTTGTACAAATAGTGTTACTAGAAAAGCATGTAGAATCCAAACGGCTCTCAAACCTGGAGCAAATGTTAGATGTGTCCGATCTGTTGACCGTTAGGAGCAACTATGGGTGAGAAGCCGTGAGCTGTGAACGTCACGTCACCTGACTTGTGAGAATCCTCCAATCGTGAGAACCAGACTGGATACAATGATTATTTGAAAAGAGATCCCAGTTGAAAATAGACACTTTATGTCAGTTGTAATACTTGCAAGTATCCGATGATTTTCTTCAGAATGTGTGACGGTTTTGGTTCGCAGCTGTTCAGAACAGCACAATGTTGATCCGTCTTTTATAGTCCATCTTCCATCCGAGTAGGCTCCAAACAGTTTGGTGTCCGCTGTGGTTTGCAAAGGATTTTTGCAAAAAAGGTGTTGCTATAGTCAGAACCAAATGTAACAAACAGGCACACAGGAATTATTCATATATCTATCTCAGTGTGTTCAGGGAGGTAGAAATGAACCTGTTTAAGTGCCGCAGGAGAGAGGCTGTAATCAGCACTAAGAGAGTTGCACACAGGAATTACTCATATATCTCTCTCTATATATATCATAGAGATCGAAATGAACCTGTGAGCTGCAACATATAACACAAAGTGTAAGTGAATATCAAATATCAAAGTAGAAGTAAGCAAATCTACGCGTTTCGGCAGTGTTAGCTGCCTTTATCAAGATGATCTTGATAAAGGCAGCTAACACTGCCGAAACGCGTAGATTTACTTCTACTTTGATATTTGATATTCACTTACACTTTGTGTTATACGTTGCAGCTCACAGGTTCATTTCGATCTCTATGATATATATATAGAGAGAGATATGAGTAATTCCTGTGTGCAACTCTCTTAGTGCTGATTACAGCCTCTCTCCTGCGGCACTTAAACAGGTTAATTTCTACTTCCCTGAACACACTGAGCTAGATATATGAATAATTCCTGTGTGTCTGTTTGTTACATTTGGTTCTCACTATAGCAACACCTTTTTTGCAAAAATCCTTTGCAAACCACAGCGGACACCAAACTGTTTGGAGCCTACTCGGATGGAAGATGGACTATAAAAGATGGATCAACATTGTGCTGTTCTGAACAGCTGCGAACCAAAACCGTCACACATTCTGAAGAAAATCATCGGATACTTGCAAGTATTACAACTGACATAAAGGGGCCCATTTATCAAAGGGCTTGCGGACCTGATCCGACACTGCGGATCAGGTCCGCAAGACCTCGCTAAATGCGGAGAGCAATACGCTCTCCGCATTTAACATTGCACCAGCAGCTCACAAGAGCTGCTGGTGCAACGCCGCCCCCTGCTGACTCGCGGCCAATCGGCCGCCAGCAGGGAGGTGTCAATCAACCCGATCGTATTCGATCGGGTTGATTTCCGGCGATTTCTGTCCGCCTGCTCAGAGCAGGCGGACAGGGTTATGGAGCAGCGGTCTTTAGACCGCTGCTTCATAACTTGTGTTTCTGGCGAGTCTGAAGACTCGCCAGAAACATGGCCCTTCAAGCTCCATACGGAGCTTGATAAATGGGCCTGCATGTGTCTATTTTCAACTGGGATCTCTTTTCAAATAATCATTGTATCCAGTCTGGTTCTCCCGATTGGAGGATTCTCACAAGTCAGGTGACGTGACGTTCACGGCTTCTCACCCATAGTTGCTTCTAACGGTCAACAGATCGGACACATCTAACATTTGCTCCAGGTTTGAGAGCCGTTTGGATTCTACATGCTTTTCTAGTAACACTATTTGTACAAGCATTTTCTGTGTTTATTGTGATACTATTGCATATCTCTGCCTGAGTTAAGCCTATATTATTTTTCATATATTGGTATAATATTACCCTTAGATTTCACTACCAATTATTCTTAGTACTATCACTGATTTATTGTATATGGAAAATTTCTTTTTAGCAATGTTTTATTTCATTTGATGCCGGCATCATATATATATATTTTTTTTTTAACTGTTTGATTGTATACTACGGTATTCAGCATACTACGGTATTCACATATTACTGATATATATTTTATATTAAACCTTTTATCTGTTACACGGTTTCATTTTTAAAAAAAAATTCATATAAACTTACATTTGATTATATCTGGTGAGCTCCCCCCTAGAGCGCTTATCCCAACCCCTATATATATACCTTGTACCTACAGTCTGTATATGGAGATTTACTAGACTACCTAGGGATTTAAGCATACACCATTCTTTTGTAGCACTCACACCACTTTTCTATCGTTTTCAAAATTTATATGGGGCAAAAAAAGACATGGCTTGTCAATTGAGAAGCTTACACAACTTAAAAAATACGGGGGACTCTCACTTCCTAACATTCAACTAACATACAACTGTAACTGGGTAACACTAAGCATGTTTGGAGTGGATTGGATAACAGAAGCTAATTATGTAACATAATATGGATTAGAGTCAGAACTATTAAAACCCTTTAATTTGAAATCCATCTTACATCATCCCTATAATAAGCTACCAAACAATATTACTCAGATGAGTACCTTCGCAAATATAATAAAAGCGTGGCAGAAATATCAGAAGATAATGGGATATCCCTTTCAGATATCTAAATATCTGCCAATTATAGGTACCCTGGATTTTAGTCCAGGTATAGAAAATCAGGTATTCAGAAAATGGAGAGATAATGGTCTGATATATATGGTTCAGCTAAAAAAAGAGGGATCACAAATATTATATTCATTTCAGGAATTGTCACATTTATATAGCTTTCCATTGAGAGATTTTTATGCATACCTCCAAATACGGAACTACTTCAATCAAATAATATCCCCAGAGGACTCTGACTGGAATAAACCAGAAATAGACTCAGGGATCAAACTGTATAAAGCAGGTAAACGTTCAATTTCATATTGGTATAAAATATTAACTAAAACAGGACTAAATCATTTAAATAAACTTAAGGATAATTTAATTCAATATTTCCCAACAATTCAGGAGACAGAAATACAAAACAGCATAGAACAGGCTGAAAAAGCCACCTCATTTATCAGTTGGAGAGAAACCCAAGCAAAAATAATTAATAATTACTACCTGACTCCATACAGAATGAGTAAATTGATAAAAGGGGAAAAATCAGGTAATTGCCTTAAATGTACTAAGGAGAAAGCCGATCTACTACATTGCTTATGGTCATATCCAAAAATTAATCAATATTGGGGCAAAATAAATTTTTGGTTAAATAAATTTTTAAGTACAAAACTTCAGTTGACACCACATCATATCTTTTTCTTAGGGCAGAATAGAACAGAATCAGGACAGCAGTGTCTGATAAATATAGCAATTCTCGCGGCACGTATATTAATTTTTAAGAGGTGGAAGTCCCCTGATGCCCCCTGGAATATTGGAATTATATAACTCTATGAAACAGCAAATGCTGATTGAATTACAAGACCTGAAATCAACTTCAGACAAACAATTTAGATGCTTCTTTGCTAAATGGAAAACAGTCATTCTATCATGGCCTCGTCCTCTTCAAATACAGTTAATCTCTCCACTAATTAATGCATTACCTTTTATGACTTTAATAGTAGATGGATCCCTGCCTAACTATTGGCTGAACATTAGTCCTGAGGGAGAGGAGCAGGGGATCCAAAACAATCTATGATAAAGTATTCAGTGTTAATATACAAGTGGTGATAAAATGTCCTTTAGACATGACTTATCTATACTTTCTAGACCTAATATAATATTATGATGGAATTCTTGCTATGACAAGAATAGAGGAAGCTAAGGGAAAGCCAGAAAGATGAGGCACAGAGTTATAGAAGGCAGGTTGTTAAGACAACAGCCAACATTGTTTTGCAAAAGTAAAGATATAACAGCACTTGTTATTAATGTTGTTCGCTTCATGTACTTTTTTTTTTTTCTCTCTCTTTTTTTCTCGTCACCTGTCTTCTGAAAATTAATACATAAGTTTATGGGTTGTAGTATTCCAACTATTGCAAGAACTAAAGGAGATACTATTGTCGACACAAATGGATTTAACCCTAACCTATTCACAGTCATATGATAATACTATGAGGATAATAGTAAAATATGTCAAAGATATACAGCTAATATTGTATAGTTAATTACAAGGTAAAAGTTTAATATTTGCTATTGATTTATTTATGATTTCTGTCTGTACTCATGTTGTCATTTATCTTTTGAAAACCAATAAAAAGAAAGTTTAAAAAAAAAAGTTTGTGCTAGATTTCTACGTTGATATGCGCTTCTCAGCTTTTTTGAAGCCTGGTTCCTCTCAGAGTGCAGTGAATGACAGAGGGATGTGAAGGGAGTATTACCTATTGAATACAATGGTCATCCTAACGGGATCTATTTCATAGGTTCTCTGTTATCGGTCGTAGAGATTCATCTCCTACCTCCCTTTTCAGATCAACGATATACTCTTATATACCATTACCTCTGCTGATTCTCGTTTCAGTACTGGTTTGGCTATCTACTTTATGTAGATGAGTGTCTTGGTAAGTATGTTTCCTTTATTTAAGACACTCTCAGCTATGGTTTGGCACTTTAAATGTAAAGTTCTAAATATATGTTTGTACTTATATTTGCCATGATTCAGGTTTATCAGTATGTTTCCTTTTTGCAGACTGTTAGTTTCATATTTGGGAAATGCATATAAAAAAAATAAAAATTCTTACCTGGAATTTTCAAATTGACTCTCTTTTCTAAATTGCGGGCTGTTAGGCTAGCGGGAGCGCAAAATGCTATAATTTATTGCGTCATTCTTGGTGCAAGACTTTTTTGGCGCGAGAATTACGTTTGTTGACGTAATTTTGTCATTTCCGGCGTTTTAGTTGGCGCCGAGTTTTTTCACGTAGTTGCGTCATCTATGAAGCTCGTGTTTGTTGCAGACGTTCTTGGCGCCAAAAAATATTTTGTCAGTTGGGCGTCATACTTGGCGCCAAACTTTTTGACATTATTTAAGTCTTCATTTCTTTTTGCTTCTGGTTTCCAGGGGCTTATTTTGTTGCATTTCTTTCCCATTCCTGAAACTGTCATATAAGGAAATTGATAATTTTGCTTTATATGTTATTTTTTCTCTTACATATTGCAAGATGTCTCAAACTGACCCTGTCTCAGAATCTACTACTGGAATGCTGCTGCCTGATGTCGGTTCTACCAAAGCTAAGTGCATTTGTTGTAAACTTGTGGTAACTGTTCCTACGGCTGTAGTTTGTGATAGTTGTCATGACAAACTTTTACATGCAAACAATATTTCCATTAGTAGTAGTCCATTACATGTTGCTGGTCCTTCAACATCTAATGCTCAAGATATTTCTATTAATGTGAGAGAATTTGTTTCTAATTCCATTCAGAAGGCTTTGTCTATCATACCGCCTTCTAATAAACGTAAAAGGTCTTATAAAACTTCTCATAAAATTGATGAATTTTTAAATGACCGACAACATTCTGATTTATCTATCTCTGATGAGGATCTATCTGGTTCAGAAGATTCTGCCTCGGATATTGACACTGACAAATCTTCATATTTGTTTAAAATGGAGTATATTCGTTCCTTATTAAAGGAGGTGTTGATTGCATTAGATATGGAGGAGACTAGTCCTCTTGATATTAAAACTAATAAACGTTTAAATTCGTTTTTTAAACCTCATGTAGTTATTCCTGAGGTTTTTCCAGTTCCTGATGCTATTTCAGATGTGATTTCTAGGGAATGGAATAGGCTGGGTACTTTTACTCCTCCTTCAAGGTTTAAGAAACTGTATCCTTTGCCAACTGATAGATTGGAGTTTTGGGAAAAGATCCCCAAAGTTGATGGGGCCATCTCTACTCTTGCTAAGCATACTACTATTCCTACGGCAGATAGTACTTCTTTTAAAGATCCTTTAGATAGGAAACTTGAATCTTATCTAAGGAAGGCTTATTTATGTTCAGGTCATCTTCTTAGGACTGCTATTTATTTGGCTGATGTTGCAGCTGTTTCAACTTTTTGGTTGGAAACCTTAGCGCAACAAGTACCAGATCATAATGTGTATAGCATTGTTAAGTTAATTCAACATGCTAATAATTTAATTTGTGATGCCATTTTTGATATCATTAGAATTGATGTTAGATATATGTCTTTAGCTATTTTAGCTAGAAGAGCTTTATGGCTTAAATCTTGGAATGCTGATATGACTTCTAAATCAACGTTGCTATCTCTTTCTTTCCAAGGTAATAAATTATTTGGTTCTCAGTTGGATTCAATTATTTCAACTGTCACTGGGGGGAAGGAAGCTTTTTTGGCTCAGGATAAAAAAATCTAAGGGTAAATTTAAGGCTGCTAACCGTTTTCATTCCTTTCGACAAAATAAGGAACAGAAACCTGATCCTTACCCTAAAGGAACGGTTTCCAATTGGAAGCTTTCTTCAGTCTGGAATACATCCAAGCCATTTAAAAGATTAAAATCAGCCCACAAGTCCGCATGAAGGTGCGGCCCTCATTCCAGCCCAGCTGGTAGGGGGCAGACTAAGATTTTTCAAGGGGTACCGAATTGGATTCAGAGTAAGACCTCCTGTTAGGAGATTTTTTTTCTCTTTGCATCCCAGTAAATCCAGTAAAAGCTCAGGCTTTCCTGAAGTGTGTTTCAGATCTGGAGTTGTCTGGGGTAATTGTGCCAGTTCCTTTTCAGGAATGGGGTCTGGGGTTTTACTCAAATCTGTTCATTGTCCCAAAGAAGGAGAATTCTTTCAGACCAGTTCTGAATCTAAAATTTTTTAATCGTTATGTAAGAATTACAACATTCAAGATGGTGACTATAAGGACTATTCTGCCTTTTGTTCAGCAAGGGCATTATATGCCTACAATAGACTTACAGGATGCATATCTTCATATTCCGATTCATCCAGATCACAATCAGTTCCTGAGATTCTCTTTTCTAGACAAGCATTACCAATTTGTTGCTCTTCCTTTTGGCCTAGCAACAGCTCCAAGGATCTTTTCAAAGGTTCTCGGTGCCCTACTCTCTGTAATCAGATAGCGGGGTATTACGGTGTTTCCTTATTTGGACGATATCTTGGTACATGCTCAGTCTTTACGTTCTGCAGAATCTCACACAAATCAACTAGTATTGTTTGTTTAAAGACATGGTTGGAGGATCAATTTACCAAAAAGTTCTTTGATTCCTCAGACAAGGGTAAGATTTTTAGGATTCCAAATAGATTCATTATCCATGACTTTGTCTCTAACAGACAAGAGACGTCTGAAATTGGTAGCAGCTTGTCGGAACCTTCAGTTTCAGTCATTCCCTTCAGTAGCTATGTGCATGGAGGTTTTAGGTCTCATGACTGCAGCATCGGACGCGATCCCCTTTGCTCGTTTTCATATGAGATCTCTTAAGCTTTGTATGCTGAACCAATGGTGCAGGGATTATACAAAGATATCACAATTAATATCCTTAAATCCCAATGTTCGACTATCTCTGACTTGGTGGTTAGATCACCATCGTTTAGTTCAAGGGGCCTCTTTTGTTCGTCCAACCTAGACCATGATCACAACAGATGCGAGTCTTTCAGGTTGGGGAGCTGTCTGGGGATCTCTGACAGCGCAGGGGGTTTGGAAATCTCAAGAGGCGAGATTACCAATCAATATTTTGGAACTCTGTGCGATTCTCAGAGCTCTTCAGTTTTGGCCTCTACTGAAGAGAGAACCGTTTATTTGTTTTTAGACAGACAATGTCACAACCGTGGCGTATGTCAATCATCAGGGTGGGACTCACAGTCCTCAAGCTATGAAAGAAGTATCTCGGATACTTGCTTGGGCGGAATCCAGCTCCTGTCTAATTTCTGCGGTTCATATCCCAGGTATAGACAATTGGGAAACGGATTATCTCAGTCGTCAGACTTTACATCTGGGAGAGTGGTCTCTTCACCCAGATGTGTTTTTTCAGATTGTTCAGATGTGGGGGCTTCCAGAAATAGATCTGATGGCTTCTCATCTAAACGGAAACTTCCCAGGTATCTGTCCAGGTCCAGGGATCCTCAGGCAGAAGCAGTGCATGCGTTGACACTTCCTTGGAATTATCAACCTGCTTATATTTTTCCGCCTCTACTTCTTCCAAGAGTGATTTCCAAAATCATAATGGAACGTTCGTTTGTACTGCTGGTGGCTCCAGCATGGCCACACAGGTTTTGGTATGTGGATCTTATTCGGATGTCCAGTTGCTAACCTTGGCCACTTCCATTAAGACCTATCTCAAGGCCCGTTTTTCCATCAGGATCTCAAATTATTAAATTTGAAGGTATGGAGATTGAACGCTTAGTGCTTAGTCATAGAGGTTTCTCTGACTCAGTGATTAATACTATGTTGCAGGCTCGTAAATCTGTGTCTAGAAAGATTTATTATCGAGTTTGGAAGACTTACATTTCATGGTGCTCTTCTCATAAATTCTCTTGGCATTCTTTTAGAATTTGTAGAATTTTACAGTTTCTTCAGGATGGTTTAGATAAGGGTTTGTCTGCAAGTTCCTTCAAAGGACAAATCTCTGCTCTTTCTGTGCTGTTCCACAGAAGAATTGCTATTCTTCCTGATATTCATTGTTTTGTTCAGGCTTTGGACCTATCATTAAATCAATCTCTCCTCCTTGGAGTCTTAATTTGGTTTTGAAGGCTTTACAGGCTCCTCCGTTTGAGCCTATGCATTCTCTGGACATTAAATTACTTTCTTGGAAAGTATTGTTCCTTTTGGCCATCTCTTCTGCTAGAAGAGTTTCTGAATTATCTGCTCTTTCTTGTGAATTTCCTTTTCTGATTTTTCATCAGGATAAGGCGGTTTTGCGGACTTTGTTTAAATTTTTACCTAAAGTTGTGAACTCCAACAACATTAGTAGAGAGATTGTTGTCCCTTCTTTGTGTCCTAATCCTAAGAATTCTCTGGAGAGATCTTTACATTCTTTGGATGGGGTAAGAGCTTTGAAATATTATGTTGAAGCTACTAAAGATTTCAGGAAGACTTCTAGTCTATTTGTTATCTTTTCTGGTTCTAGGAAAGGTCAGAAGGCTTCTGCCATTTCTTTGGCATCTTGGTTAAAGCTTTTGATTCATCATGCTTATTTGTAGTCGGGTAAATCCCCCCCCCCCGCCTCAGAGGATTACGGCTCATTCTACTAGGTCAGTTTCCACTTCCTGGGCTTTTAAGAAAGAAGCTTCTGTTGATCAGATTTGCAAAGCAGCAACTTGGTCTTCTTTGCATACTTTTACTAAATTCAACCATTTTGATGTTTTCTCTACTTCAGAAACAGTTTTTGGTATAAAAGTACTTCAGGCAGCTGTTTCAGTTTGATTCTTCTGCTTATAATTTCAGTTTTTTTTCAATATAAAGATTAAAACTTTTGATTTGGGTTGTGGATTAATTTTTCAGCGGAATTGGCTGTCTTTATTTTTATCCCTCCCTCTCTAGTGACTCTTGCGTGGAGTTCCACATCTTGGGTATTTGCTATCCCATACGTCACTAGCTCATGGACTCCTGCCAATTACATGAAAGAAAACATAATTTATGTAAGAATTTACCTGATAAATTAATTTCTTTCATATTGGCAAGAGTCCATGAGACCCACCCTTTTTATGGTGGTTATGATTTTTTTGTATAAAGCACAATTATTCCAATTCCTTGTTGATGCTTTCGCTCCTTTCTTACACATACACACACACACATACACATAAGCATACATATAGACGCATGTGTGCACACATACAAGCATACATATATACATGCTTGCACATACACACACAAGCATACTTATAGACGCATGCGCACAAACACAAGCATACAAATACATGCATGAACATACACACACACACAAGCATACATATACACAGATGATATACACAAATACACAGTAGCGTCTCCCTTTGCAGCTCCAGGCTATTTAATGTTGTGGGTAAGATGGAAGAATGTGTAAAGTGACTCACCCGGCAGCGTACAGGTCGTGCCGTAATCGTGGCCCCACTATGCGGTTGCGGAGTAATCATCCGGTTTTTCCCCAGCTGTACTGAGGATCCCATCTCCGCCGGCCTCCTGTGCACTAACCTCTTCAATGCAAATGCCGGGTGAGTATCAGCGTTAGCGTGTTTCTCGCTACCAACCGTAGCACACGCTGTCTTCCTGATGCGGTCTTCCCTGCTTTGCGTAATGACGTCACATCAACAACACCAATCCAACCACTGCTGCTCCGGTGTACGCCAAGGCTCAAGCTGGGAAAGGTATATAGACGTAATTGTAGAAAAACCAGCGAGACCTCCAGGCGTTAAATCAAAATTGACTTTATTGGAGAAAACAATAAAACAGCATAAAAGCTTAATGCCCTTGCATAAGGGGTATACTGAACGGGTCCTACGCGTTTCGGCAGCCCTCTGCCTTATTCATGGACTGATAAGTTCACATAGAAATGCTACTTAAATACACCTGAGCCCCCAGGTATAGGAAACCCCGTATATGCTAATTTTAAAGGGACAGGACATTGCCTGACAGTCATGGTATTAAGTGATTAGGAATTGTAACAAATGACCTTGTTTAATTAATAACTATTGAATCATGTTTCTAACCAATGCATTTTGAATATAATATATATAAACCATTAACATAATCACATATCATTTGATCCTGAACTAATGTTTACATGAAATTGCGGTCATTAGTACAAACAAATTCAAGCAGCATATTTTTATCATGATTCTTAAATTAAAGGAAAGAAAAAAAGAAGAAGAAAGAAGAGAATGATTCCAAAAATGGGGGACAGCATAAACATAACAATCACAATAAGATCCAAACAGTTTTTAAAGTGTGTATGCCTAACCTTGGATATAAATAGATTCGCTTTATTATTAATTTATCTATCCATTCTACTATCATAGTCAGACTCAAAATACTTACAATATATTTATGGATCTTACTAGTGAGTATTGGTATAATGTTGATACTATTTCGAGAGTTGTCTCTTATATATAAAAATATGAAGTAATAGGATGGGCAACTTATAAGCTACCCACTAATTATAGTCTGTTTTAATACTGCCGGTTCCAAAAATTAATAACATCACCTTCAATATTGAAGCCCTTTGGTCTTCTAGTCTGTAATTTGAAGATCCAAAAGGCTTCTTTGATCAGTAACTTCGTCATTCTATCCCCTCCACGTAGTGGAGCTTTGATCTGGTCAATCACTTGCCATTTAAAAGATGAGACTACTTTATCATGAACATAGATAAAGTGTCTAGCTAGATCTGAACACTCAACACCGTTCTCTATGTTGTTCAGGTGTTCCCTGATCCTGTTTCTGCCCTCTCTGGAGGTGCATCCCACATACTGTTTCTTACATTGGGTGCACTCAACCAGATATATTACAAAAATAGAGCGGCAGTTTGTGTAGGATCCAAGATCAAACACCTTCTGTGTTACATATGATTGAAAGTTTTTCGTAATCGCTATGCAGCTGCTAAAGTGGCATTTATAATGTCCTTTAACCTCTAGCCAGCTGCTGACCCTAGTGGGGGACTTGCGTAACAAGCTGGGAGACAACATGTTACCTAGAGAACATCCTCTCTTAGGTACAAAATTACAACCTTTAGATACATAATCTTTAAGGCTGTCTTCAGCTGTAAGTATCGGGAGATGTTTACCAACAATGCTGCATATATCATCAAACTGAGCACTGTACGCGGTAGTAAAAGTGGGTTTCAAAGAACTGAACCCAGTATCTCTTTTACTATTCCCATGGTCCCCCAGTAGTTGTCTCCTGTCTATGCAATCACCCAAAATACACAGGTTTTGGGGTTGCGAAAGGTCAGTTCATCCGTGTAAAACGTAATTGCACGGATGAATCAGATTTTGAAAATGAAAGCTTAATCTTAATGAATAATTTTCTTGAGAGAGGGTATAAGAGAAAGGTGCTTGAGAGAGCTCTTTTGGAAGTACGTCGCATAGACAGGAGACAACTACTGGGGGACCATGGGAATAGTAAAAGAGATACTGGGTTCAGTTCTTTGAAACCCACTTTTACTACCGCGTACAGTGCTCAGTTTGATGATATATGCAGCATTGTTGGTAAACATCTCCCGATACTTACAGCTGAAGACAGCCTTAAAGATTATGTATCTAAAGGTTGTAATTTTGTACCTAAGAGAGGATGTTCTCTAGGTAACATGTTGTCTCCCAGCTTGTTACGTAAGTCCCCCACTAGGGTCAGCAGCTGGCTAGAGGTTAAAGGACATTATAAATGCCACTTTAGCAGCTGCATAGCGTGTGGTTTCACACGAATTACGAAAAACTTTCAATCATATGTAACACAGAAGGTGTTTGATCTTGGATCCTACACAAACTGCCGCTCTATTTTTGTAATATATCTGGTTGAGTGCACCCAATGTAAGAAACAGTATGTGGGATGCACCTCCAGAGAGGGCAGAAACAGGATCAGGGAACACCTGAACAACATAGAGAACGGTGTTGAGTGTTCAGATCTAGCTAGACACTTTATCTATGTTCATGATAAAGTAGTCTCATCTTTTAAATGGCAAGTGATTGACCAGATCAAAGCTCCACTACGTGGAGGGGATAGAATGACGAAGTTACTGTTCAAAGAAGCCTTTTGGATCTTCAAATTACAGACTAGAAGACCAAAGGGCTTCAATATTGAAGGTGATGTTATTAATTTTTGGAACCGGCAGTATTAAAACAGACTATAATTAGTGGGTAGCTTATAAGTTGCCCATCCTATTACTTCATATTTTTATATATAAGAGACAACTCTCGAAATAGTATCAACATTATACCAATACTCATTAGTAAGATCCATAAATATATTGTAAGTATTTTGAGTCTGACTATGATAGTAGAATGGATAGATAAATTAATAATAAAGCGAATCTATTTATATCCAAGGTTAGGCATACACACTTTAAAAACTGTTTGGATCTTATTGTGATTGTTATGTTTATGCTGTCCCCCATTTTTGGAATCATTCTCTTCTTTCTTCTTCTTTTTCTTCTTTTTTTCTTTCCTTTAATTTAAGAATCATGATAAAAATATGCTGCTTGAATTTGTTTGTACTAATGACCGCAATTTCATGTAAACATTAGTTCAGGATCAAATGATATGTGATTATGTTAATGGTTTATATATATTATATTCAAAATGCATTGGTTAGAAACATGATTCAATAGTTATTAATTAAACAAGGTCATTTGTTACAATTCCTAATCACTTAATACCATGACTGTCAGGCAATGTCCTGTCCCTTTAAAATTAGCATATACGGGGTTTCCTATACCTGGGGGCTCAGGTGTATTTAAGTAGCATTTCTATGTGAACTTATCAGTCCATGAATAAGGCAGAGGGCTGCCGAAACGCGTAGGACCCGTTCAGTATACCCCTTATGCAAGGGCATTAAGCTTTTATGCTGTTTTATTGTTTTCTCCAATAAAGTCAATTTTGATTTAACGCCTGGAGGTCTCGCTGGTTTTTCTACAATTACGTCTATATACACAGATGCACATACAAGCATACATCTAAACTCATACACGCACAAGCATACATATATGCACATACACACACACATACAAGCATACATATATACACAAGCTTACATATATACACACATGCACCTACACTATACCCCCCAACTGTCCCGATTATCGCGGGACAGTCCCAACTTTAGGGGTCTGTCCCGGGTTGCTAGCCATCTGTCCCGCATAGGGTTGTCACCTGCCCCGGTTTCACCGGGACAGTCTGGTTCTGGGACGGTATGTCCTGTGTCCCGGAACTACCGTCAAATGCCCCGGGCTAAGAACTCCCCTAGGGCTGGCACAGCAGTGAGCGCAGATCTGGCCAGAGGAGCTCATAGTCCGGCGGGAGGAGAGACGGAACCTGCCTGTGCTGCGGCTGGAGTATGTGGGAGGTGCTGCCTGCAGTATTTGGGAGGGGGGAATAAGAGGGTCACGTCACTTCCATCACTGCGCTGAGCCTGCACTGCGCAGATTGTGCTATTAGACAAGACAGCAGAGGTGTGAGCAGCCGGTGACCGGTCCCGTAACTAACCCCACTAACGCTAACCTCTCTGCAGCTTCCAAATAGATTTTACTATACTGTGTTTGTTAAAACAGGAGGATGGGCTTACAGCTACATCGATTCCTAAGAGCCACATACATAGTTTTCTGTCTCTTAGGAAATGATGCAGCTAAGTCAGGGAGGGTGTTATCATATATATATAAATTTGATTTCATATTGAATTTGAGGCTGTGAGAAGCCACGCCCCCTCCACCCCCATTTAGAAAGTTTCCAGGAATCTTCTGGGTAAAAGGTGGGAACCCTAGTCCCGCATTGCCCCATGCATTAAAAAAAATATATATTAATTCTATTGGACACATACTCAGAAGCAGCTGGCTTTTCTCTCCCAGGGTTATATACCTGTTAGATTCCTTGTGGAAAAGTAATGGTGTGTGGGTTAAGCAGGAGTAGGAAGGCTGTATACCCTCTGACCTCAGGTAATGGTGACCTCTAACTCCTGGTAGTGATGATGTCTAACCCCTGGTGATAATACTAGCAGTTTTATACGATGAGCAGTGCTAACACCTGGTAACGATATTATTATTTATATTACTTTGGTCTTATGATTTTTTTTAAGCCCTGCTCCTGCCCACCACATTTCAAATTTTTGCGGCGGGGGGGGGGGTGTCCCTCTTTTGAATTTTGAAATGTTGGGAGGTATGCTAAACACACATACAAGCATACATACACACAGTCACACACACAAGCATACATATACGCACATATACACAGACACAAGCATACATATATACACACAAGCATACATACATATATATATATGTACGCATACATATACATACACACACACACACACATAAATATACACAAGCATACATATACGCACATGCACATACACACAAAGCATACATATACACACATACACAAGCTCTTCCCTCCTGCCTGCCATACGCTGGGATGAAGTGACGTTATCAGGACGATCACTTTCTCCTATCGTTTGGCTGCAGTACTACAGTAGCCGGGGACATAATTATTCCGGGAACAGTCTCCTCAATCCGGGGACTGTCCCTTAAAATCAGGGACGTCTGGTCACCCTAGCTTAAAGGGAGATTCCGGATGAATTACATCTTTGAATAGAAATTTGTGATATACATGTATTTTCAAAAATGTTTCTAATAAAAGTTATTACATTACTGTTTTAGTGTTAACATTTTTATCAGCACATGCATGTGAAGCATAGCTAGATATAAGTGCACCAGCATTTTAAATACTGCAGCTGTTCAGAGAACGCCAGTTGTGTTTGTATCATGTCGGCAATAACAAATTGAGTAATTACCTGATGGTACAAGCACCTTAGGCTCTTTGTGCAAGTGCTGTGTTTGTGGCTGGTGCACGTTGCATACTTACATACTTTTTTTAAAAGGCTATAGCTTTTATTAGAAGCATTTTTGCTAATACATGTAAATGACAAAAATGTTTCTATTCAAAACTTAAAGGGACAGTCAACACCAGATTTTTGGTTGTTTAAAAAGATAGATAATCCCTTTATTACCTATTCCTCAGTTTTGTATAACCAACACAGTTATAATAATACACTTTTTACCTCTGTAATTACCTTGTATCTAAGTCTCTGCAAACTGCCCCCTTATTTCAGTTCTTTTGACTGACTTGGGTTTTAGCCAATCAGTGCTCACTCCTAGGTAACTTCACATGCATGAGATCAATGTTATCTATATGAAACGCATGAACTAAGGCCCTCTAGTGGTGAAAAACTGTCAAAATGCATTCTCATAAGAAGCGGCCTTCAAAGTCTAAGAAATTAGTATATGAGCCTCCTAGGTTTAGCTTTCAACTAAGAATACCAAGAGAACAAAGCAAAATTGGTGGTAAAAGTACATTGAAAAGTTGTTTAAAATAACATGCCCTATTTGAATCATGAAAGTTTATTTTGGACTTGACTGTCCCTTTAAATGCACCCATGTGGATTCCAATTTTAGCTGTAATGCTCTTTTAAAGGGACATGAAAACCAACAAATTTATTTCATTCTGATAAAGAATACAATTTTTTAAAAATGTATAATTTACTTTTATTATCAAATTTGCTTCATTCTCATGTTATTTTTTTATTGAAGAGATACCTAGGTGGGTAACATACACATGCCTGAGGCACTACAGGACAGGAAATAGTGCTGCCATCTAGTGCTCTTGCTAATGTATAACATTGTTGTAAAACTGCTGCCATATAGTACTGTAGGTGTTCTAAAATTAGTCTCAACGCATAAAAATTCTGGACCGCGTCACTTCCGGTGACGTGACATCAGCTGTTGAAGGGGTGTGGCGCTCACTGCGTGTTAGGCAATATCTTACAACGGGGGTATCACTTGACCCTTAGTAGTATTCTACACCTGGAACGGAATGGGTCACCTTGAGGAGATATCTCGAGGAACAGCATTTAGACATGCAGCAAGTAAAGTCCAATCATTGTTCTGTTTATTATAAGGCATAACATACTTTTATATACAATAGTTACATTATAAGGGGTTAAACAATGAAGTATTATAATCACACCATTTACACAGCATAAGTTAGAACAAAGAAGCACAGTAAAAATATAGAAAAAAATAATTATACAGAGAAACAAACAGTTTTAGATAACGGTGCATCCGGGCTCATCTCCACGACAGAGCAAGGCCATTCTTGAGATACAATTGTGGCATATGAAACGGAAAATCTAAATTCAGCATATTTCTCACAGCACAATCCTATATAATAAAAGGCCAAGTGTTTGTCCTAAGCTGTCATGCGCAGTAGAGACTGTGCGCGAGGACAAACACACCTGGCCTTAGAGTCCTTACCTGAAAAGCCGGTGTGGGCGTGAATGATGTGACAGGGGCGTGGTCGGGCGCACGCGAGAGGGATAGAGGGGAGAGAAAAAGAAGAGGAGAGAGATAGAGAGGGGGAAAGAGCAAGAGAGGGGAGAGAGAAAATAAGAGGGGGAAGAGAGAGAGAGCAAAAGAGAGGGATGGAGAGAGAGAGCAAAAGAGAGGGAGAGAGAGCGCAAAAGAGAGGGGGGAGAGAGAGCGCAAAAGAGAGGGGGGAGAGAGAGAGCGCAAAAGAGGGGGAGAGAGAGAGCGCAAAAGAGGGGGGAGCGCGGAAGAGAGAATGCAAAAGAGGGGGAAGACAGAGCGCAAAAGAGAGTGGGAAGAGAGAGCGCAAAAGAGAGGGGGAGAGAGAGAGCGCAAAAGAGAGGGGGAGAGAGAGCGCAAAAGAGAGGGGGAGAGAGCGCAAAAGAGAGGGGGGAGAGAGCGCAAAAGAGAGGAGAAAGAGCGCAAAAGGGGGAAGAGAGAGAGCGCAAAAGAGATAGGGGAGAGAGAGAGCGCAAAAGAGAGGGGAGAGAGAGCATGCAAAAGAGAGGGGGGAGAGAGAGTTCAAAAAGGTGGAGAGAGAGCGCAAAAGAGAGGGGAGAGAGAGTTCAAAAAGGTGGGGAGAGAGCTCACAAGAGGGGGGGGAGAGAGAGCGCAAAAGAGAGGGGGAAGAGAGAGAGCGCAAAAGAGGGGGAAGAGAGAGAGCGCAAAAGTGAGGGGGAAATAGAGAGCGCAAAAGATGGGGAGAGAGAGCGCAAAAGAGAGGGGGAGAGAGCACAAAAGAGAGGAGGAGAGAGCACAAAAGAGGGGGGGAGAGTGCAAAAGAGAGGGGGAGAGAGAGAGCGCAAAAGAGGGGGGAGAGAGCGCAAAAGAGAGAGGGGGGAGAGAGCCAAAGAGAGGGGGGATAGAGAGAGCCAAAGAGAGGGGGTCGAGAGAGCAAAAGAGAGGTGGAGCGAGAGAGAGCGCAAAAGAGGGGGAGAGCGCACAAAAGAGGGGTGAGATAGAGCAAAAGAGGGGGGGGGGGAGAGAGTGCAAAAGAGAGGGAGGGAGAGAGCGCAAGGGGTGGGACCGCTTTACTGCAAAAAATGGCCCGTGTGAACGGGCTTAAGGACTAGTAAACCATATTAGAATGAAATATACTTTTTTTTTAAATAATCTTTTTATTGTTTAGAAAGGAAAGGGCATAAACACAATCACAATCATCAAATGAAAAATAACAAAAAAGCAAGTTTTGGAAGCGCAGCCCACATTGACATTTTCCGAGACGCAGCTCAGATATAACTTTCCCCATAACTTTTTATTATTTACTAAAGTGAAACATAACAATACTTCACCTGGAACCCCAATTAACATAAAAAGAAATCTTATTTTTCTTATTTATTTTTCTTTAACTATTTGCCCCTTCCTTCCTTTTTCTAATTATTTTTCCTCCTTTTTAAATCAACAGAGGTATATCCTACAAACAATACTTGATTTTACATTCTTGATAGTTAACTTAATCTTACTTTGAACATATCGTTTCAAAAAGCTCTCCAAAGAGTAGAGAATATCCTATAAAAGTTACCATTTGGCAACTAATAGACAAAAACGAAAAGTACCTTGAATCCTACAAGGAACTTTCTCTGTGCAAAAGGAATCACAAAGACAAGGGCACCTCCTGTGTGATACAGTATGAACAAACATAAAATATGTGAATGCCAAATTATACTCACAAAGAGGGCAGCACTCTGTTGTGCTAATAGAGGCGGACTGGGAGTTCACAGTGTCCCAGTTCACTGCACCAGGCAATACAGCAAGTCACTCCAGGGTAAGATATGTCTCAAACAAGCTCAGACTCTCAGCAAAGAGTTAAAATACCATAGTTTAATGGTGCAATAAAATACAATACACAATGTCAGATATGACACTAAAAATGGATACGTAAGCAACGCGTTTCTCAGACCTCTGTGTGTTTCCTCAGGCTTCTATCCAAAAACTGAGAGTACTGGCTTATAACTGTTAAGTGACCAATCTAAGTGTAAACTTCTAAACATAACCACACCTATTCAGGTGTGAGAGTATACATGCCTCTTCAGGTGTGAGCATGTACACCTGTTTCAATCAAGTCCAAATACAATGATTAAAAACATTTCTAAATAACTGACATCATAATAAACCTCAAACAATACAAAACACATTAGTTTATAGAAAATGTGAATAAAAACAATAGTCTAATAATATCTTATTGTGGATATCATATCAGCATCATATAACAAAAACGGTTGTTTGTTAAAATCTAAAGTTGTTCCCATAAATATAGCTTATTATGTTGGTTAATGAATTATATACATAGTGGATGTAGTACACTAATTAGTGGTATTCATACAAAAAGCCATTATATGTCATAGGTTTATCGCGGCAAGTAAAAAACTTTGTTAAAAGGTCTATTGATATTGTTAGCCTTTTGTATGTTTGAATGTGCGAGAAAACATGATATATGAGAAGTGATCCTTTATTTAAAAAGAACCTTAGTTCATATGAGTGTTTGGATGTTAGATACATCACTAAATATTTATGATCTAATGTTACCTTATTTATTTAAATATCCCTATTAAGACTTCCATGGACTAATGAACCGATGGCGGTAGACGTATATCGGAAATGATTTCCGTATACGTCAGCAGTGATACCGCATCAGTAGCCCTATCAAATGAAGGGGTTTAGCGAGTACTTTTAGTTTATTTCCCTTTTTATGATCTATGTGAGAAGGTCCTTTTTTTAATAAATGTTTAACATGGTATTTGTATTTTAAATACATCAATAAGTGCTGGTAATCTAATGAGTTAGTAAGGTGATACCTTATTTTGATCTCCCTATTGTGCCTTCCACTGGATAATGAATTAACTGAAGCGGTGGACGTATACCGGAAGTAACTTCCGTGTGCGTCATCTGTGACACCGCATCAGCAGCCCTTTCAAATGAAGGGGTTAGCGAGTACATAGTTATTCAGTCGGAGTCGCTGTATTGTATTGCAAGAGCTGCTGGTGCGATGCTGAATACGGAGAGTGTATTGCTCTTAACATTCAGCGAGGTCTGTCGGACCTGATCCGCACTGTCGGATCAGGTCCAACAGACCTTTGATAAATAGGCCTCATAGTCTTTATATAGCAACCCTACCTCCAAAAAAAATTCTTGATCTAATTCTGCATTTAACATATAATCCAAATGTTCTAAGATAAATTTTGCTTTGATAGTATTTAGCAGTTGTGTGAAACTTGTTTTTTTGGGAGGATTTTCTTGAGGAGAAGATTATATTTCTCCCACACATAATTACAATATTAATAAATTTAGAGCTAACATTCTCCCATTTACTTTCTATTAAGAAGATATCTTCTTTTTGTAGATAAATATACTGTCCAATCGTTTTAGATAGCCAGAATGCCATATCAAACTAAAGTTCCCTTACCTTGGGACAATACCAAATACAGTGCATCAAATTAGCTGCAGTGAAATTACATCTGTGGCACGCAGCATTCTATTTTCTATCCCCCAGCTGGCTAAGCGACTGGGTATAATATATGCTCTGTTTAAAAGTTTAAGATGAGATTCGCGCCATGAAATATGAAGTTGCTTTCCAAGCCCTCTGTACAATTTTTTGACTTATTAAAGGGACACTGAACCCAATTTTTTTTCTATCTTGATTCAGATAGAGCATGCAATTTTAAGCAACTTTCTATTTTACTCCTATTATCAAATTCTTTTCATTCTCTTGGTATCTTTATTTGAAATGCAAGAATGTAAGTTTAGATGCCGGCCCATTTTTGGTGAACACATTGTGTTGTTACTGCTGATTGGTGGGTAAATTCACCTTCCAATAAACAAGTGCTTTCCATGGTTCTGAACCAAAAAAATAGCTTAGATGCCTTTTTCAAATAAAGAAAGCAAGAGAACGAAGAAAAATTGATAATAGGAGTAAATTAGAAAGTTGTTTAAAATTGCATGCTCTATCTGAATCATGAAAGAAAAAAATTGGGTTCAGTGTCCCTTTAAACTATTAATTGAACTACAATATTCTATCCATTTTAGCGTGAGCTTATCCAAAATACTTATCCCCTCTCTTTCCATGACTAACCCGTACCAGAATTAAATAGAATAAAACCCTGCTCTGAACAGAGTACATCCCTTGATTATTGGTCCCCATACAATATTTAAATCTTGAAATACTATCTTAAATGATTCAATATAATGCCTGATTTGCAGGTACGCAAAAAAAATCTTAATGCAGGATATCGCATTCCTGCCTGAGTGACTCAAATTATTTAACTATGCCCTGTGTCAAGTCTATCTGTATTACTGATTCCAACTCCTTCCATTTATGGAAGACTTTAGATTCTATACCTCCAATAAATTTAGGGTTGCCTGTAATGGTTAAAAATGTGAAAATCCGGACTTCCTGTTAGGGGGTGGAGACTACTGGCTGCATGTTGCAAGTCGGCGTGCTGGCTGATTACCACCATTCTATCCCCCCTCTCTCTGCTCTATAGCCCCAGACCCTGGGGTTTTGCTGGGGCCACGGCGAGGCCGTCGTGCTGGAGAAATAAAGTCAAAGAGGCCTGTGAGGCCGCATTCCTATTTTTAACTGTTGAAGTGTTCCAGTCTATAGTTTATACCCGCTCAGTAAAAAGAGATTTCCCGGGGTATAATTAAGCTATGGCGCCTCTATAAGCTAAAACTCAAAGAGTGTTCCCCTCATAGAGGGACTTACTGCCGCAGTTGAGACCCGGTGGGAATAAAACAGTGAGTGTATCATTACCGTGGTCCTGTTGGTGTCTGGGATCCTTTGCAGCGGGTCGAGTGTCTCAGCCTGGTTTGGAGACGTGTTCCCGTGAGAGCCGCCCGGGTGCGGCGGAATGATCCCTGACTGACATCTTACGTGAAAGGCCCAGAGTGCTTGCAAGGTGGAAGTGGGCTCCAGCGTCCGAGCTGGTTCTGTGTGCTGTTCTGGTCAAGCTGCAAATGTAGCGGAGGTCTCCTGCTGGTGGAGGCGCTCGGGGCCAGAAGTCAGATTTCTCTTGTTGACGGCACCAGAAGTGTTTACCCTGGAACTGCAAGTATATTCGTTAACTTTTACATCTTTATACTCACCGAAAGGAAACCTATTTCTCCCTTATACTAAAAGTGGTTAAAAGGGCTAAAAATCACCCTTGAGAAGGTTTGGGTAGAATCTATCTACTGAAAAGATTGACACTGAGTTAACCATCTTGGCGTAGTTTGCTGAAAAATTCGTACAGGGTGGAATATACCTTTTTCATATGGCAATTATTGTTTAAGTAAAGTGAACTGATTGACTTTGCTTTCCCCTGTTCACAGGGAAAAAGGAAAAGAAAACAAAAACTGCTTATTCCTAGTTTTTCGTTTTCTCAGTAGTTTTTTTGTTGTTTGTGTGTTTGCATTTTTTCTCTTTTATTGCCTTCTGGTTGTTTTTTTTTTTTGTTATTTGTATTATTGTTTGCCTTGAAGACAAATCCAGTCTGATAGTTAATTCATTACTCTGATATGTAATACATTTTTTTGGTGTGCTGGTTATACGGCATATTATTTACGTGAATTGAGCATAGAAAAAGAGAAAAAAAAGAAAAGAAGAGAAAAAAGAGCATAATTGAGTTAAGCATGTATTCCTGCACCATCAGCAAAGTGTAAAGTTTAACCAATTTATATAAAGTGTGATCAGAGTTTCTTAAAAATTACAAGGGAGTTCCTATTTTGATACAGTTAAAATATGATCTAGTGAAATTACTTTTTTTTAGAGATTTCTCTCTGCTATAGTGTTCGAGTTAAGGCCTGTGCTACATTGTTGCCGCCTGGCTATCTGTAGTGATTTTTTGTTTTTTTTGTTTTTTTTTTGTTTTTGTTTTTTAACAGAGACTGTCACTGTTTTTTTTCTCTCCTAAACAGGGTATAGGCTGGCTTTTTTCAGTAAATCAATACAGTTTTTCCTCTTATACTCATAAGCACCTTAACACACACCAACACAAATTTAATCTCATTTGTCAGGAAATTCTTCCTATCCACACACATTAACACTTAATGGGTTTTTTCCCTCCTAAATAGGATACACACTGGCTCATATCAGCCAAATCAAATAGTTTTATTTCACACATTAATTGTTTTTTTCTACACACTAAATTCACTTAATTCAACACGCCAAGGACCTTTTTTTTTCTTTTTTTCACTGATTCACATTATTGGGCATTTCGTCTTCTCTTCTCTATTCTATCAATGGAAAAATGTATTACTCATACAAGTTCTAATTCCCCAAAAATGCCGGCAAAATCTAAAGATAAAAAAAACAAGACAGCAGACACTAGTGCAGATACTATGTCAGATTCAGTTCCCTTAGTTATAGACACTCAGGCCTTAATTGGTCAATTATCGGCCATCTTCTCACCCCAGTTTGACTCTATTAAGACAGAGCTAGGAGTGATCTCTACTGACATTGTAACACTCACTTCAGAAATTAAGCATTTTTCAATTAGATTAGTTGAAGCCGAAGAAAGGATATCGGTATTAGAGGATCAGACAAATACACAGCAAGGAACTCTTAAAAAACATGAGGATAAAATAAATATCATGCAATTGTGCCTGGAGGATCTGGAGGATCGCTCCAGGCGCAATAATATTAGAGTTATTGGCCTTCCGGAGCTCCCAGAGTTTGAATATCGCATGACATTTGCTTCGATGACCTTGCCACAGGCCCTGGGTATGCCAGCACATTTATTGCCTCTGATTGTGGAGAGGGCGCATAGAACTGGTCCCAGGAAGCATGTGGATAACGGGTCAGTTAGACCAAGAATGATCATCTTCAGATTCCTGAAGTTTCAGAATAAAATAGAATTACTGAACCTTTTTAAGAAAAGGAAAAATGAGCCGGTGATATTCGGTAACAACAAGATTTTATTGTTTCAGGATTTCTCTAGCGAAACTTCTGCTAGAAGGAAAATCATGGCTCCATACTGTACACAGTTAATAAATAAAGGTATAAATGCATGGTTGATGTACCCGGCTAGAATTGTAATAGATGATAAAGGCAGTAGACAAGTATTTAATGAAGTAACTGAGATTATTGAATTTTTAAAAACTGTGGGATAACAATGAAATGTATAGAATATACTTCAAGTGTTTGATTATTGATTTTGATGTTTAGAATGAGGGTTCCCTTTTGGATTAATTATTTTGTACTTTGTGTGGTTTTTTCTTCCTTTTTTTTTTTTTTTTTTCTCCTACGACAAAACATGGGAAGATGGTTTTATAATAAATAAAAATGACAGGTAGTGTTAGAATGTTGTCCTGGAATGTGGGGGGATATCATCCCCAGTGAAACGCAAACTAGTGATTAAAACTCTAGGTAAGATGCAGCCCGACATAGTCTGCCTTCAGGAAACTCATTTAAATGAGATAGAAGCAGCTAAATTAAAGATTAAATGGGTTGGTGAAGTAATCTCAACTAAAGGTTCAAATAAAAAATGCGGCGTAGTAATTTTATTGCATAAACAATTGGATTATAAAATAATCAAGATAGAGGTTGATAGTCAAGCGAGATATATCCTACTTCAAATAGAAGTTAAAAACATAAAGTTTGTAATTTGCAATATATATGCACCGAATAGATTATCAGTGGAGTTTTGGGAGAAAATTCAAAATAAGGTATTTCGATATAAAAAACAAAATTTAGTAGTCTGTGGAGACTTTAATATGACATTAGATCCTGCTTTAGATCGATTCTCACAAAGAAATATAGTTAGTAACAGATATACTGCAAAATACTTTAAGAAATTTTGTAATAAATTAAAATTGGCAGACATTTGGCGGATCCAAAATCCTGACAGTCTTAGATATACTTGTGAATCACGTGCGCATAGAACATTTTCCAGGATTGACCTGTTCCTGGTTGCTGAATCACTCTCTATTTGGCAAGTAAAGCCTGATATTGGAGAGATCTTGATATCGGACCACGCAATAATATCTTTAACAGTCCTTTTGAGGAACAAAGGTAATTTTCAGAATACAGTATTTTCTTTTCCTCGTTCTTTATGTTCTGAGCCTAGATTTCGTTCATGGTTACAAATAAAGTGGCATGAATATGCGATGGATAATGTTGATTATAGAAATAAAATTGAAATATTTTGGGAAGCGGCTAAAGCTGTGCTTAGAGGAGAGATTGTTGCGTATCTAAATGTTCGTTCGAAAAAGATAAAAGCTAGAGAAGTTGCACTGGCAACAAGTGTACAGAAAATGTATATCCAGGTACAACAGGATCCCTCACAGCAAAACTGGGACAGTTATATTGCTACTAGAAAGGAACGAGATCTCTATTTAAAACAAAAACTGATAGCTGAGGAATTAAGATTAAACAGATTTTACAGGGGTTTCCATGGGAGGTCAGCTAAATATCTAGCTAGTCTTACTAAATGCAGAAAGAAAAAAAACTTTATATCTGCCATTAAAGATAGTGAGAATAGACATTTTGAAACAGGGAAAATTTGCGAAATTTTTGCTGCTTATTATCAGAACTTATATTCTACAATAGAGATAAACGTTGATAATCAAGAGAGATTCTGGTCAAAAATAGTGACCCCAGAAATTTCAGAGGAGGACCTGAAGGTATTAAATGAATCTATAACTAGAGAAGAAATTGGCAATGCCATTGATAAATTGAAAGATAACAAAGCGGCCGGCCCGGATGGATTTCCATCGGAGTTTTATAAGTGTTTAAAGGAAGAACTAGTGCCAGTTTTAGAGCTGCTTTTTAATAAATATTATACAGATAGTACGCCGATTTCAGCCTATTTCTCAATGGCTAATATCTCTCTCATATTGAAGAAAGACAAAGACGCAGAGGACCCAGCTTCTTATAGACCGATATCGGTCTTAAACTCTGACTACAAGATTCTAACAGCTATTTTAGCTAACAGGTTCGCGCTCTGTCTACAAAAACTTATCCATCCAGATCAATCTGGGTTCATGACCAATAGAAATTCAAGCAAGAATATACGTAAATTAACAACTTTTTTGGATTACGCATGGAATCATGAGCAGCCAAATAGAAGTCATGACAGGGCAGTTTTAACATTAGACGCAGTTAAAGCGTTCGACTCCATAGTGTGGGAGCACTTATTTATATCATTAGGAAAATTTGGTATTAGAGGGAATTTTGCACAATGCATCTATAAAATATATTCAGAACCTATTTCTTATCTAGTGGTCAATGGGATTACTTCTTCTAAAATATTATTGCAGCGTGGTACACGGCAAGGATGCCCATTATCACCCTTATTGTTTAACATAGCGCTAGAACCACTTGCGATCCAGGTGAGAAAGTATTTAACTGGGATCCCACTAGGTTCGTCTTGTTTGAATATATTACTATATGCGGATGATATTTTACTTTTTATAGAAAATCTACAACAATCCATCCCAATCTTGATTCATTTGTTGGAAGAGTTCAGCTCTTTCTCAGGGTATAGAGTAAATACTGGGAAAAGTGAATTGATGATCGTAGGTAAATCATCTTCCAGATTTTCTATTAATTCTTTTAAGGAGGTGGAGTCCATTAAATATCTGGGGCTCGTTTTACTTAAAAATCCTAAATACTGGCATAGTGATAACTACATATCTCTATTTAAAAAAATCAAAGTTGATCTACAACTATGGACCTCCTTTCCTTTATCTTTATCAGCGAGAGTCAATTTAGTTAAAACCATTATTTTTCCACGGTTGCTATACCCCCTACAAAATTTACCATTACTTTTACGTAATAGTGATTTAAGAAAACTGTGTTCGCATTTCTCAAAATCTATATGGGGGAATAAAAAACCTTGCATTTCATTAGCTAGACTAACACAGAAATCAGGGGCAGCCGGGCTATCATTTCCAGATATCAGATTATATAACATCGCCTCATTATTAAAAATTGCAATTGACTGGCTGGCCAAAACAAATATATATTCTACTTTTGAAGAAGAATCTTTTTTAATACATCCTTTTGCGTTGGCAGCTATAATACACTTCAAACCTAGACAGCGACCTTCTAATGTCTCTACATTGATTACATTTAAAAATATAGTTCTTGCATGGCAAAAATTTTGTAAAATATTAGAGATAGATTTTTCTTTTTCGGAATTCCTCCCTATCCAGGGTAATCCACTTTTTTTTACCTGGTATTAACCAGAGGTCCTTTAAGCTATGGGCAGAAAAAGGTTTAAATCGGGTATGTCAAACATTAGGCCCGGACGATTTAGTATTACAAGGGGAAATCTTGTTTGCCTCATTTAATCTACCCAGATCTGATTTATTTGCATTTTTTCAGATTCGGCATTTTATCTCTGCACAAAAATGGAAGTTACCTTTGCCTATTGTGTGGTCTGATGTTAGGACTCTTTTACAAAGATTTATTACTGGCATAACATCAATCTCATTAATGTATGATATCATGTTGTTAAAACAAACTCAAGGCCTTGTGGATAAGATCTGTAATTTCTGGATACCGTTAATTCCTGACATAGATCACGATATAATTCACCAGAGTTTTAATAGTCTAGATAAGTGTTTAAATCCTTCAAATTGGAAGGAATCACACATGAAACTTATAAATAATTTCTATTTACATCCAGCGAAAATAGCTAAATTCTATCAGGTCGGATCCGCAGAGTGTCCAAGATTTCATTACCAAAATGCCGATCTGTTTCACATGTTCTGGGCCTGTCCTAAGATAAGGCAGCTATGGAAAAAAATTACATACTGGTTTAATACTGTCCATAACTCATCTATCTCCCTCACATTCCAGGATATCGTCCTATTATTTAAGACTTCTAGTAATCAAGATTGTCACTGGGTATACCCCTTAAACATCACAATATTAGTTGTAAGACAGTGTATATTAAAAAGTTGGAAAGCGAGAAGAGCTCCCCCTCTCTCGGTAGTTTTTCAGATGATACAGGAGCAGATCATTTTTGAATCTTACCATCTTCAGACCCCGTCAGAAAAAAGAATTAATTTTTTTTTATATGGGTGGTATTCTATTATCAAGACATATTCTTTAGCCATCCAAAAACAGATATTAGCACCCTTTTTATCTTCCATCAGTTTTATTGAGATCTTCTTTCTTTCTATCTTTCTTTCTTTTCTTTCCCTCTCCCCCCAGCCCCTCTTGGCCAAGTGCCACGAGGAGTCAAAACATAAAAATGCCAACAAATGATTATTATATGTTGTTTTTCAGATTCTGTTGTCTAGTATTGTTTAAATTTCTTGAGTCTGACAAGTAATGTAAATGACAACAAGGTAAGATCCTTGTATATTGTATATTTTATTTTAAGAATTGCTTTTTGTCATTTTTTTTTTGTGCGGCAATCAATAAAGAGATTTAAAAAAAAAAAAAAAGTGAAAATCCATACTTAATTCCTAACACTTTACACATTTTTTGCCAGGCCAAAATTGGGATTTTAAATGTAATAATTTTTTTGATCTGTCCGGGGAACTTTGTAGGCTTTACATGGATATAGTGCTTTTATTTCACTCCCCTTCAAAATACTAGATTCAAGCTCATGTACTACAAAGTGCTTACACTCTGTTAGCCAGTCTGGAATGAGTTTTGCCAAACATACCCAGTTATATCTTTGAATATTTGGCAAGTTAAAACCTATAAACTCTTTTCTTTGAGATAATCTAAATAATGCAATCTTTGCCTTCTTTTTGCCCCACAGGAATCCTAGAATAGTGTCAGTAAACCTAAACAGAATGTTATATAATTCTGCACATAGTGCAGAATTATATAACATTATTTTACTGCTATAGTTATAAAACCCTTTTTTCCCTTTTAATATTTAAAAAACATGCCGCTTTTACAGACCCGCTCTCTGCTGAGCGGGTCTGTTTTTTTTAGTCAGCGCATCGGGCCAGCTGTATAGTCACAGCCCGACCGCGCCATAAGACTAAGTGCAGCTCGCTCCTGCTCTGTCTGACAGCAGGAGCGAGCTTCACTTAATGTTATGGCACGGTCGGGCCGGGCTGTGACTATACAGCTGGCCCGATGCGCTGACTAAAAAAAACAGACCCGCTCAGCAGAGAGCGGGTCTGTAAAAGCGGCATGTTTCTCTTGTTAGGTGTATCCAGTCCACGGATCATCCATTACTTGTGGGATATTCTCCTTCCCAACAAGAAGTTGCAAGAGGATCACCCACAGCAGAGCTGCTATATAGCTCCTCCCCTAACTGCCATATCCAGTCATTCTCTTGCAAGCTCTCAACATAGCTGGAGGTAGTAAGACGAAAGTGGTAAAATATAGTTAGTTTTTTCTTCAATCAAAAGTTTATTGTTTTTAAATGGTACCGGAGTTGTACTATTTTATCTCAGGCAGCATTTAGAAGAAGAATCTGCCTGCGTTTTTCTATGATCTTAGCAGAAGTAACTAAGATCCACTGCTGTTCTCACATATGTCTGAGGAATGAGGTAACTTCAGAGGGAGAATGGCGTGCAGGCTATCCTGCAATAAGGTATGTGCAGTTTAAGTTTTTCTAGGGATGGAATTTGCTAGAAAATGCTGCTGATACCGGATTAATGTAAGTTAAAGCCTAAATACAGTGATTTAATAGCGACTAGTATCAGGCTTGCTATCAGAGGTATATACTCTGATTAATGTGCAATATAAAACGTTTGCTGGCATGTTTAATCGTTTTTATATATGCTTTGGTGATAAAACTTATTGGGGCCTAGTTTTTTCCACATGGCTGGCTTTATTTTTGCCTAGAAACAGTTTCCTAAAGCTTTCCACTGTTATAGTATAAAAGTTACAGTTGGTGCAGTTAAAATTACAAACTGTGACATTCAGCTTCCCTCAGCAGTCCCCTGCATGCTATAGGACATCTCTGAAGGGCTCAAAAGGCTTCAAAAGTAGGAGCTGTGGCAGTTGTTATGACTGTTTAAAAAACATATTTTTCGTTTTGTTAATCTGTTTTTTGTATTAAGGGGTTAATCATCCATTTGCAAGTGGGTGCAATGCTCTGCTAACTTGTTACATACACTGTAAAAATGTTGTTAGTTTAACTGCCCTTTTTCACTGTTATTTCAAATTTTGGCAAAATTTGTTTCTCTTAAAGGCACAGTAACATTTTTTTATATTGCTTGTTAACTTGATTTAAAGTGTTTTCCAAGCTTGCTAGTCTCATTGCTAGTCTGTATAAACATGTCTGACATAGAGGAAACTCCTTGTTCATTATGTTTAAAAGCCATGGTGGAACCCCATAGGAGAATGTGTACTAAATGTATTGATTTCACTTTAAACAATAAAGATCAGCTGTTATCTTTAAAAGAATTATCACCAGAGGATTCTGACGAGGGGGAAGTTATGCCGACTAACTCTCCCCACGTGTCGGACCCTTTGACTCACGCTCAAGGGACTCACGCTAAAATGACGCCAAGTACATCAAAGACGCCCATAGCGATTACTTTGTCAGCAGTATTAGCCAGACTACCTGAATTCAGAGGAAAGCGCGATAGCTCTGGGGTTAGACGTAATACAGAGCGCGCAGATATTTTAAGGCCTATGTCTGATACTGCGTCACAATATGCAGAAGCTGAGGAAGAGCTTCAGTCTGTGGGTGACGTCTCTGACTCGGGGAAACCTGATTCAGATATGTCTACTTTTAAATTTAAGCTTGAGAACCTCCGGGTGTTGCTTGGAGAGGTTTTAGCTGCTCTGAATGACTGTGACACAATTGCATTGCCAGAGAAATTGTGTAGACTGGATAAATACTACGCGGTGCCGGTGTGTACTGACGTTTTTCCAATACCTAAAAGGTTTACAGAAATTATTACTAAGGAGTGGGACAGACCCGGTGTGCCGTTTTCCCCCCCTCCTATTTTTAGAAAAATGTTTCCAATAGACGCCACCACACGGGACTTATGGCAGACGGTCCCTAAGGTGGAGGGAGCAGTTTCTACTTTAGCAAAGCATACCACTATCCCTGTCGAGGACAGTTGTGCTTTTTCAGATCCAATGGATAAAAAATTAGAAGGTTACCTTAAGAAAATGTTTATTCAACAAGGTTTTATCCTGCAGCCCCTTGCATGCATTGCTCCTGTCACTGCTGCTGCAGCATTCTGGTTTGAGTCTCTGGAAGAGGCCTTTCAGACAGCTACTCCATTGACTGAAAAATCAACTTCCTCTGCTACAAAACAAGAGGGAACTTTTGCGCAATCCAAGCCGGCCTGAAAATCTAACAAGGCCTGGAGCAAAGGCAAGCAGGCCAGAAAGCCTGCTGCTGCCTCTAAGACAGCATGAAGGAACGGTCCCCTATCCGGCAACGGATCTATTAGGGGGCAGACTTTCTCTCTTCGCCCAGGCGTGGGCAAGAGATGTTCTGGATCCCTGGGCGTTGGAGATCATATCTCAGGGATATCTTCTGGACTTCAAAGCTTCCCCCCCCCCACAAGGGAGATTTCACCTTTCGAGATTATCTGTAAACCAGATAAAGAAAGAGGCATTCTTACGCTGTGTGCAAGACCTCCTAATAATGGGAGTGATCCATCCAGTTCCACAGATGGAACAAGGACAGGGATTTTATTCAAATCTGTTTGTGGTTCCCAAAAAAGAGGGAACCTTCAGACCAATTTTGGATCTAAAGATCTTAAACAAATTCCTCAGAGTTCCATCGTTCAAAATGGAAACTATTCGGACAATCCTACCTATGATCCAGGAGGGTCAGTACATGACCACAGTGGATTTGAAGGATGCTTACCTTCACATAACGATTCACAAAGATCATCATCGGTTCCTAAGTTTTGCCTTTCTAGACAGGCATTACCAGTTTGTGGCTCTTCCCTTCGGGTTAGCTACAGCCCCAAGAATTTTTACAAAGGTTCTGGGGCCTCTTCTGGCGGTCCTAAGACCACGGGGCATAGCAGTGGCCCCTTATCTAGACGACATCCTGATACAGGCGTCAAACTTCCAAATTGCCAAATCTCATACGGACATAGTGTTGGCATTTCTGAAGTCGCATGGGTGGAAAGTGAATGAGGGAATGAGTTCTCTATCACCCCTCACAAGGGTTTCCTTCCTAGGAACTCTGATAGATTCTGTAGAAATGAAAATTTACCTGACGGAGTCCAGGTTATCAAAGCTTCTAAATTCCTGCAGTGTTCTTCACTACATTACAGCCCTTTGGTGGCTCAGTGTATGGAAGTGATCGGCTTAATGGTAGCGGCGATGGACATAGTGCCATTTGCGCGCCTACATCTCAGACCGCTGCAATTATGCATGCTCAGTCAGTGGAATGGGGATTACACAGATTTGTCCCCTCTGCTAAATCTGGATCAAGAGACCAGAGATTCTCTTCTCTGGTGGCTATCTCGGGTCCATCTGTCCAAAGGTATGACCTTTCGCAGGCCAGATTGGACAATTGTAACAACAGATGCCAGCCTTCTAGGTTGGGGTGCAGTCTGGAATTCCCTGAAGGCTCAGGGATCGTGGACTCAGGAGGAGAAACTCCTCCCAATAAATATTCTGGAGTTAAGAGCAATATTCAATGCTCTTCTAGCTTGGCCTCAGTTAGCAACCCTGATGTTCATCAGATTTCAGTCGGACAACATCACGACTGTGGCTTACATCAACCATCAAGGGGGGACCAGGAGCTCCCTAGCGATGTTAGAAGTCTCCAAGATAATTCGTTGGGCAGAGACTCACTCTTGCCATCTATCAGCGATCCATATCCCAGGTGTAGAGAACTGGGAGGCGGATTTTCTAAGTCGTCAGACTTTTCATCCGGGGGAGTGGGAACTCCATCCGGAGGTGTTTGCTCAATTGGTTCATCGTTGGGGCACACCAGAATTGGATCTCATGGCGTCTGGCCAGAACGCCAAGCTTCCTTGTTACGGATCCAGGTCCAGGGACCCAGAAGCGACGCTGATAGATGCTCTAGCAGCACCGTGGTTCTTCAACCTGGCTTATGTGTTTCCAACGTTTCCTCTGCTCCCTCGACTGATTGCCAAAATCAAACAGGAGAGAGCATCTGTGATCTTGATCGTGCCTGCGTGGCCACGCAGGACCTGGTATGCAGACCTGGTGGACATGTCATCCTTTCCACCTTGGCCTCTGCCTCTGAGACAAGAACTTCTACTACAAGGTCCTTTCAATCATCCAAATCTAATTTCTCTGAGACTGACTGCCTGGAGATTGAACGCTTGATTTTATCAAGGCGTGGCTTCTCAGAGTCAGTCATTGATACCTTTATACAGGCACGAAAGCCTGTAACCAGGAAAATCTACCATAAGATATGGCGCAAATATCTTCATTGGTGTGAATCCAAGAATTACTCATGGAGTAAGGTTAGGATGCCTAGGATATTGTCCTTTCTCCAAGAGGGTTTGGATAAAGGATTATCAACTAGTTCTTTAAAGGGACAGATTTCTGCTCTGCCTATCCTTTTGCACAAGCGTCTGGCAGAGGTTCCAGACGTCCAGGCATTTTGTCAGGCTTTGGTTAGAATTAAGCCTGTGTTTAAACCTGTTGCTCCTCCATGGAGCTTAAACTTGGTTCTTAAGGTTCTTCAAGGAGTTCAGTTTGAACCCCTTCATTCCATTGATATCAAACTTTTATCTTGGAAAGTTCTGTTTTTGATGGCTATTTCCTCGGCTCGTAGAGTCTCTGAGTTATCAGCTTTACAATGTGATTCTCCTTATCTGATTTTCCATACAGATAAAGTAGTTCTGCGTACAAAACCTGGGTTCTTACCTAAGGTAGTTTCCAACAAGAATATCAATCAAGAGATTGTTGTTCCATCATTGTGTCCTAATCCTTCTTCAAAGAAGGAACGTCTTTTACATAATTTGGACGTAGTCCGTGCTTTAAAGTTTTACTTACAAGCGACTAAAGATTTTCGTCAAACATCTTCCCTGTTTGTTGTTTACTCTGGACAGAGGAGAGGTCAAAAGGCTTCGGCAACCTCTTTTTCTTTTTGGCTTCGGAGCGTAATACGCTTAGCCTATGAGACTGCTGGACAGCAGCCCCCTGAAAGGATTACAGCTCATTCTACTAGAGCTGTGGCTTCCACCTGGGCCTTTAAAAATTAGGCTTCTGTTGAACAGATTTGCAAAGCGGCGACTTGGTCTTCGCTTCATACCTTTTCAAAATTTTACAAATTTGATACTTTTGCTTCTTCAGAGGCTATTTTTGGGAGAAAGGTTCTACAGGCAGTGGTCCCTTCCATTTAAGTACCTGCCTTGTCCCTCCCTTCATCCGTGTACTTTATCTTTGGTATTGGTATCCCACAAGTAATGGATGATCCGTGGACTGGATACACCTAACAAGAGAAAACATCATTTATGCTTACCTGATAAATTTATTTCTCTTGTGGTGTATCCAGTCCACGGCCCGCCCTGTCCTTTTAAGGCAGGTCTAAATTTTAAACTACAGTCACCACTGCACCCTATGGTTTCTCCTTTCTCGGCTAGTTTTGGTCGAATGACTGGATATGGCAGTTAGGGGAGGAGCTATATAGCAGCTCTGCTGTGGGTGATCCTTTTGCAACTTCCTGTTGGGAAGGAGAATATCCCACAAGTAATGGATGATCCGTGGACTGGATACACCACAAGAGAAATACATTTATCAGGTAAGCATAAATTATGTTTTTTTAAATATTAAAAGGGAAAAAAGGGTTTTATAACTATAGCAGTAAAATAATGTTATATAATTCTGCACTATGTGCAGAATTATATAACATTATTTTTTAGGTTTACTGACCCTTTAATTAAATTTAAATGAATATTTTTAAGAAACAATGGTACATTTTGCATAAAATACAATATTTTCGGGAAAACTATCATTTTTATAATAATTTTACCATATAACAACAGGGGGAGGCATTCCAAGCTCTTTAAATCTCTTTGTATCTGGATGAAAAGAGGCTTATAATTAAGATCATACCATTTTTCTGGACATATAACAATATTAATTCCCAAATATTTAATATAGTTCTTATTTATCTTAAAAGGCAGAGTATCTGGGAGTACAGATTCTTATTAATCCACAAAATTTCCAACTTTTTTTAATATTAATTTTGTAGCCTGTAAAGGAGCTAAAACTTTTAAAGATATTAACTATCTTCCCAATATTATTCTTTAAGCTACTAAGTAATATCATACAATTTCTGGACCACTTTGAAGCTTGGCTTCCACATTTTCTCTCTTCTAATGTCCCTTCTCTCATCTTAGGGGACTTCAACATACCCCTTGATAATCCTAACATGCCTGCTGCCTCTAAACTTCTATCCCTTACCACCTCTTTAGGCCTGTCCCAATGGACAACATCTCCAACACACTGTGAAGGCAACTCCATAGACCTGGTCTTCACAAATCTCTGTGCTGTTTCCAACTCCCTTAACCTCCCCTTTCCTCTCTCTGACCACCATCTACTAACTTTCTCTCTTACTCTACCTACTACATCTTTGCAAGCTCCCAAAAAATTGCTACTTTACAGGAATTAAAATGATTTGGATCTCACAGACTTTTCCACTCAACTGAGTCCTCTGCTCTCTGACATTTCATCCCTTGTGACTCTACAGTATAATTCAGCACTAAAATCAACACTTGACAAAACTGCACCATCCACTCTTCGACGTACATCAATCACACGACGGCAACCTTGGTACACTAAACAGACCAGATATATTCAGTGATGCTCACAGGCTGCTGAACGGCAGTGGAGGAAATCACGCACCTGTGCTGATGTGTCCCTTGTGTCATCTCACGCATCCAACCCCAGAAAGCTGTTCTCAACCTTTAACTCCCTTCTACGTCCGCCTGCCCCCCCCCCCCCCGCACACTACCAACCTCACTGCTCAAATTATTGCTGATTACTTCAAAAATAAAATTGACACCATTAGAAAAGAGATCTGCACCTCACACCCCTTAAACCCAGCAAACCTACCCACCCCTTCTATTAACAAAAATCTATGCTACTTCCCTCCTGTAACAGAGGAAGAAGTCTCTGCACTCCTATCCTTGGCTCATCTCACAACCTGCCCACTTGACCCTATTCCTTCACAACTTTTATTCCCTCTCTGCTTCACTAACCCCTACCCTAACTCATCTCTTTAACCAATCTCTCACCGCTGGCACATTTCCTGACACATTCAAGCATGCGTCAATCATACCAATCCTCGCTTGACCCCTTCACCCCTTCTAACTATCGACCGGTCTCCTTACTTCCCTTTGCTTCAAAATTATTGGAACGACTAGTCTATAATCGGCTGACTCAATTTCTCACAACTAACTCCTTAATTGAGCCACTACAATCTGGTTTCCGTCCTAAACACTCAACAGAAACCGCTCTTGCTAAAGTAACAAATGACCTATTATCAGCTAAAGCAAAAGGCCATTACTCTCCTCCTAAAAATACTACATTCATTTTGGCTTCCGAGACACAGCCCTCTCCTGGTTTGCATCATATCTGTCAAACCGCTCGTTTTCAGTTTTGTTTAACAACATATCTTGTGATCTGTCCAAAACTGAGCTGCTTCTTATCCCCCCCCCCTCTTCGAGACATCCAACACCTGACATTTCTCTGACGGTTGGAGACTCTATTCTCAACACCTCACCCCAGGTCCGCTGTCTTGGGGTCACACTAGACTAAGAACTCACATTCAACCTACATATACAAGCGCTTACCAAATCCTGCCGTTCACACCTACTCAACATTTGCAGAATTCGTCCCTTCCTTACTCAAAAAACTACAAAAATACTTATTCATTCCCTCATTTTGTCACGCATTGATTATTGCAATCTACTCCTAAATGGCCTTCCAAAACACTGACTCTCCTCCCTCCAATCTATTATGAATGCTTCTGCTAGACTCATCCACCTAAGTCGCCGATCTACATCAGCTGCTCCGCTCTGTCAGTCTCTACACTGGCTCCCCATACACTCCAGAATACAATTTAAAGTATTAACCCTAACTTACAAAGCACTCAACAGTCTAACTGCCAACTATATTTCCTCTCTCATCGTGAAATATTCCCCATCCTGTCCTCTTCGATCAACCTCTGACCTACGTCTGTACACTCCTGTTATCTCTATGTCCCACTCCCACCTCCAAGACTTCGCACGTGCTGCTCCTGTCCTCTGGAACTCTCTACCTGCTCCATAAGACTGTCTCCAACCTTGTATAGCTTCAGATGCTCCTTGAAAACTTACCTATTCAGAGGGGCTTACCATCTCTCCTCTATCCCTCATCCAAACCAAACTAATACATGTACATGAACTGCTTGACTCACTGCTGCAAATACAACCGATGTAACAAGCTACCCCAGCCTTATGTCTCTGCACCCTTAACCTATAGACTGTGAGCTCTCCGGAGCAGGGCCCTCTTCCTCCTGTACTAGATTTGTTTAGTTTTGTTATGTTTTGTATTTTATCACAAATATTTGTCATTGTATACCCCTATCATTGTACCCAGCGCTATGGAATTTGGCGGCACTTTACAAATAAATGATAATAATAATAATAAGATCATCTGCATATAAAGCCAGATGGAGCTCCTTATCTCCTAACATAATCCCAGGTATCTCTTTCCTTAGCATAACAGCTAAAGATTCAATAACTAAATTAAAAAGAAGCGGAGAGATTGGGCCGCCATGTCTTGTCCCTATGTCTAAATTAAAAGAGTCTGAGACCAACCCATTTGCTATTAAAGATGAGAGAGGGTTGATATATATGAAGAAATATAAGTAAAGAATGCACCTTTGAGGCCAAACTGTATTAATGATTCAAAAAAATGATCTCTATGCACATAATCAAAGGCTTTTTCTGCATCTACGGCAAAAATTGCTCTATCAATTTCCTGATCTGGATTCTCCTTCAATTTATTCCAATAATAATCTAATGTTAAAAATACCTTTCGAAAATTAGTGAATGACGTTCTCCCTGCCATGAACCCTGTTTGATCTTTGTGGATTAACTCTATTTGCTACAATACATGCTAACAACTTATAGTCGACATTTAGCAATGATATTGGACGATATGAGCTAAGTTTTTCCAGGTCCTTGTCTTTTTTTATAAGTAATGAAATCAGGGAGTTAGTGAAATTCTTAGACATAGGAGTTCCTTTAATATAATACTCGTTAAATAAAATATGCAGTGGCTTCACAATATGATCTATTAGAATCTTATAATACTCTGCAGGGAGAAAATCAGGCCCAGCTGCCTTATTTAATGTTGCCCCCTTAATAGCTTTAACAATTTTAGATACCTCAATCGGCCTGTTAAGTTGTGCCAAATTATCTGGTGACACCTGGGGTCAACACATTTTAACCAGAATGCTGTTTTCTCTTTACTATCTAACTCCTCCCTTTTATATATGTCTTTAAAATACTTATAACATTCTGCTAATATCTCCTCATTTTGTGTCACTCTTTTGTCTTGAACTTTTATGGCTTTAATAACATTTACACCTTATGTGCCAACATAGTTCCTGTTTTACCTCCAAATCTATAGGACTTTGCATTTGTTCTTTGCATCTCAGACGCTGTTCTCTGCCTAATATATGCTTCCCTTTCTGATTTAGCTGCCATATGCCTTTCCCAGTTCCTCCCAACAGGTTCCCTTAGATATACATTATAAGCATTAAAGGGACGTAAAACCCAATTTTTTTTCTATCATGATTTAGATAGAACATAAAATTTTAAACTACTTTCTAATTTACTTCTATTATAATATTTTCTTCGTTTTCTTGTTATCCTTATTTGAAAAGCAGAAATGTAAGCTCAAGAGTGTGTACGTGTCTGCAGCACTATATAGCAGCAGTTTTGCAACAATGTTATACATTATCAGTAGCACTAGATGGCAGCACTATTTCCTGTCCTGTAGTGCTTCAGGCATGTGCATGCTACCTACCTAGGTATCGCTTTAACAAAGAATAACATGAGAATGAAATAAATTTGATAATAGAAGTAAATTGGAAACTTTTTAAAAATTGTATTCTCTATCTGAATAATGAAATATTTGTTTTGGGTTTAATGTCCCTTAAACTACCTGGTATGATAATTGAATATTCCTCTGATTATTCTTCCTTTTAACCTCGATAACCTATGCCTTAATTTCTCCCCTCAATACTGTTTTCGAGGCTTCCCAATACGTTTCTTGCTTTTGAACCGACTTTTCATTCAGCTTTTCAAATTCTACCCATTTTGCCTTTAGCCAGTTTTGAAATTTAGAATTATAGTATAGATATTTAGGACAAATATAACTTGTTGTGTTTTTATATATTTTATTCATAGGGAGAGTTAGTTTAATGGGTGCATGGTCAGAAAGAAAAATGGGGAGTTCATCTGTAGTCACCCCTTGACCTAACATTTTCTCATTTATTAAAAAATAATCTATTCTGGACAGAGTACAATGAGTTTTGGATTCACGCGTATATTTCTGCTTATCGGGATTTTGCACACGCCAAACCTCTTTAATATTCAAAGCATTTCTAAATTTCTTAAAGCTCAATACATCTTTTCTTACTGTAAGACCCATTTTATTCCATTTTTTTTAATCAATTCATTGGGTATTGGGCAATGATATTCAAATCCCCCGCTATAATTAATCTAGAGTCAACATATTCTAACAGATTCCTTTGGAGTCTACTCCAAAACTCTTTATCCGACTTATTAGGTCCATATGCATTACACAATATATATTTTTGATCCATTAAATGTATTTGTACTATAATAAATCTTTCTCCTGGGTCAATAATTTGTGATAAAATCCTGTATTTTAACTTTTTATTAAATAAGATAGCCACACCTTTTTTCCTTTTAGTACATGGCGTTGCAATTGCTTCACCAACCCAATCTGTCTTAAGTTTAGCAAATACCTTTTGATTTATATACGTTTCTTGTAAAAATACAATATGTGTTCTTAAACTCTTTAGATGCTTTGATATCATTTTCCTTTTTATAGGTGAGGCGATACCTCTAATATTCCACGATATCAGGTTACACTTATCCATTAAGCCATATAAAAAGATACCACAAACACAGTTTCACACGACCAAGAAATATAATCAACCTTATTAAATTACTATGGGGAAAAAAAGAAACAAAACAACCCCCCCCATCCCTGTTGGGAGGAGCAATCCCAACTCAACGCCACTTCTTGTTATACCAACAGGTAGATAAGATTCTTGTAATTTTTCTAACATTAAAAAGACACGGAAATATATAGTTGACAAAATTCTTGCTACTACCCGATTTTCTTTATAAATTCCTTAGCTGATTCTAAATTACTTAGAATTTTTCATTCATCCTCTATTTGTACTTTAATTTTGCCTGGGTATATAAGGTACGCTTTTAAACCCTTTTGTATCAATAATGAACATACAGGTGAAACTCGAAAAATTAGAATATCGTGCAAAAGTTCATTTATTTCACTAATGCAACTTAAAAGGTAATACTAATATAATAGATAGACTTATTACATGCAAAGCAAGATAGTTCAAGCCGTGATTTGTCATAATTGTGATGATTATGGCTTACAGCTCATGAAAACCCCAAATCCACAATCTCAGAAAATGAGAATATTGTGAAAAGGTGCAATATTCTAGGCTCAAAGTGTCCCACTCTAATCAGCTAATTAAGCCATAACACCTGCAAAGGGTTCCTGAAACTTTAAATGGTCTCTCAGTCTGGTTCAGTAGGAATCACAATCATGGGAAAGACTGCTGACCTGACAGTTGTGCAGAAAACCATCATTGACACCCTCCATAAGGAGGGAAAGCCTCAAAAGGTAATTGCAAAAGAAGTTGGATGTTCCCAAAGTGCTGTATCAAAGCATATTAATAGAAAGTTATGTGGAAGGGAAAAGTGTGGAAGAAAAAGGTGCACAAGCAGCAGGGATGACCGCAGCCTGGAGAGGATTGTCAGGAAAAGGCCATTCAAAAGTTTTGGGAACTTTCACAAGGAGTGGACTGAGGCTGGAGTCAGTGCATCAAGAGCCACCACACACAGACGGATCCTGGACATGGGCTTCAAATGTCGTATTCCTCTTGTCAAGCCACTCCTGAACAACAAACAACGTCAGAAGCGTCTTACCTGGGCTAAAGAAAACCTGGTCTGTTGCTCAATGGTCCAAAGTTCTCTTTTCTGATGAGGAACCAGAGTATGGAGGAAGAATGGAGAAGCACACACTGCAAGATGCTTGAAGTCCAGTGCGAAGTTTCCACAGTCTGTGTTGATTTGGGGAGCCATGTCATCTGCTGGTGTTGGTCCACTGTGCTTCATTAAGTCCAGGGTCAACGCAGCCGTCTACCAGGAGATTTTGGAGCACTTCATGCTTCCTTCCGCAGACGAGCTCTATGGGGATGCTGACTTCATTTTCCAGCAGGACTCGGCACCTGCCCACACTGCCAAAAGCACCAAAACCTGGTTTCAATGACCGTGGGATTACTGTGCTTGATTGGCCAGCAAACTCGCCTGACCTAAACCCCATAGAGAATCTATGGGGCATTGTCAAGAGAAAGATGAGAGACATGAGACCGAACAATGCAGAAGTGCTGAAGGCCGCTATTTAAGCATCATGGTCTTCCATAACACCTCAGCAGTGCCACAGGCTGATAGCTTCCATGCCACGCCACATTGAGGCAGTAATTGCTGCAAAAGGGGCTCAAACCAAGTGCTGAGTACATACAGTATGCATGCTTATACTTTTCAGAGGTCCGATATTGTTCTATGTACAATCCTTGTTTTATTGATTGCATGTAATATTCTAATTTTCTGATATTGTGGATTTGGGATTTTCATGAGCTGTAAGTCATAATCATCACAATTATGACAAATCACGGCTTGAACTATCTTGCTTTGGATGTAATGAGTCTATCTCATATATTAGTTTCACCTTTTAAGTTGCATTAGTGAAATAAATTACCTTTTGCACAATATTCTAATTTTTCGAGTTTCACCTGTATATTGGCGTCATTTCTTTACGATGAGATGCTGTTTCAATTGAAACATCAGAATCCTATCATCTCCAATCTTTAGTTTTCTTTTCTTCCTGTAATATGCTAATATCTATAGGTTATCCTGAAAGTTTAATAACTTTTGCTATAACCGGTCTACCGCGCCTAATATTGCTAATATTATACCTGGCACCAATTCTATGTGCCCTTTCCACCACTATCTTAGAACCTGGCCCTGGCATATCTAACAACTCTGGTAACTTCTCAGAGATAAATTGACCTAAGTCATAGAATTCAGGTGTTTCGGGTAGCCCAATTATCCTCAAGTTGTTTCTCTCTCCTTGCTCGATCCTCTAACTCTTCTACTCTATCTTGCCATTTTCTTAGTAACTGTGTATGTTGTTTTACTTCTGTATGCTGTATATTTATCCGATCTTCTACCTCTGAGATTCTAGATTCAGCCTCTTTAATTCTATTTGAAAATTGCCTGACCTCATTAGATAGCTCAGCAAAACCTGATCTTAACTGCTCAAATTGTGGCATCATTAAATCAGCAATTTTTTTAATCAACTCAGTACTGTCTATATTATTAACCAGATTACTATCCTTTAAAACATTATCTTGAAGCACTGGACCAGCTGATCTATTCTTTCGATCCCTCTTTTTACTTTTAGCTGGCATTGTAGGTGAACTTGTTTTATAAGCTATCACAAATTTCTCCATGTGATAGAATTTTCCCCTTTCCTCTCCCTTTCTTATGTAATTATGTGAGTGCCAAAAAGTGCATAAGGAAGGTGAAGCCTTCTGGATAAATTTCTGAATAAACCCTTCTCGAGGGGGGAATTATGTGAATGTGTAAACTTATACTATTCCCCTGTATTACCCTTCTTCTGGCAGGGGAACAATATTATGTACCTTTATTCTAATTTCCTTGTTGTCCTAAAGTGAACAACTCCAACAGTGAAATATGTGAAAGAGAAAAAAAAGAAAACTACACTAAAAAACAGTGAATGCAAATAAATCTGTGTGCAAAACAAGGAGAAGTTTGATGGCCTTAGACTACTGCTTGTGCACCTAGGAAATTTCAAAGCTGATTCCACTGATATACAGTTGTGCTCATAAGTTTACATACCCTGGCAGAATTTATGATTTCTTGGCCATTTTTCAGAGAATATGAATGATAACACAAAAACTTTTCTTTCACTCATGGTTAGTGTTTGGCTAAAGCCATTTATTACCAGTCAACTGTGTTTACTCTTTTTAAATCATAATGACGGGGGGGTGGAGCTATCAGCCAAGCAGGGAAGATGTGTCTTACAGAGCTCCTGCAGAAATGTATTTAATATAACAGTGCATTGGGACCAATCTTCTGCAATTTACCCTAAAACTAACCCTGAATAAGCAGGATTACCTCTACAATATTAGTAGACCGCTTCACTTCATTTTCATATCAGATTTTCCCCCTGACCGCCATTGCAAACTAGGAAACTTCCAGGTTTCACAAATGTTCACCGGTTTCGAGGACGTATCAGCCAGCTTAAGGTCTGCTATGTCACAGCAGTTGATCCCGACGCAAGATAGGCTGAGTAGTGTGGACCTCCCGACTTGCAAAGAACAGCCTCTCTTGCGGGAGGAACAGACGGTGGAGACTAAGGTAGACTTTGTTGCTGGTATACCCTATGTACCTGCGGGTCTCACCCTACCCTACATCGACCCTGAATCGGAGGATATGATCGGCCCCGTGGGGCAGAATGGTACGCACTTAATTGCACAGAGGGAACCCCTCATGAGAATCCGACAACTGAGCACTTCTACTATGCTATGGAGCCAGAGGGAGTAGTGAAAAACAAGTTTAGAGTGAGTGCACCTGGTGAGTGTTAATGTTGGGAAAAATTGGTTAATATAACCACGCTCTAAACCCTACAAGTGTGACAGTTGTTCCTTCTAACGACTGTCAAAGAATGAAGCGCAATAACCAAGATGAGGGGAGCTAAAGGTATAATTGGTGGTGATTGAATGTTACTATGTAACCTAAATAAAAGTTTATGCTTTAAGCGTTATAGTTGAAAAAATAATATATTTATTTGAAAACACTTTAAAACATTTTAAAACATGTGCATAATAAAAGTATAGAGCTCTAATACTTTAAGACATATAAAACAATATACAATATACAATTTGTAATAACAATAATTGAAGATAAAATAGTTGCAAAAATATTGTACACTTATTTGCTTGCTTAAATATTGTACACTTTTTTCTTGCTTTTGCGGTCTATACGGTCTCTTTTGAGGCTTTAAAAGTTTAGTATTATTGTTCTTCTAGTACTCACGATTTTGTCTTGAGTGTAAAAGGCTTTTTAGCTTTATGGGGTTATAAAAAACCCGTTGTGAAGGCAATATACGTTTGGAGTAATTACAGCCTTAAAGTTGACAATCTTGCTTTTTGTAGCTTTGGAGGTTAATATGAACAAGCAATTGATTTGTATCTATTTCCTTTGTAAGGCTGATACAATGTATATTTCCAATGGTTGTGCTAAAGAAAAATCTTAGCCGTTTTAACGCTGTTTTTGTGCTTGAAAGTTCCTCAATTTTTCGTGGGGGTTTCAAATTGAATTATCCGTTGGTCTCTGAGACTGTATACCCTATTTTATGCTAGTATGCTGTTCAGGGTTTGCAGGAGTCTCTAAGAGGTTTATAGCGTTTGAAAATTCCTCAATCTTTAGCAGGAGTTTGATTGCGAATAACCGTTGGTCTCTGAGACTGTTTACCCTTGTGATTTTGCTGGAGGTTGTTCAGGGTTTGCAGGAGTCTCTAAGAGGCAGTTCTGTCTGTTGTCCGGTGTTTTTCTTCTTCTTTTGCGCTTATTATTTCAAGCGCTAGATAGAGCTGAATCCGTTGAAGGGAAGATAGTTCTTGTCCCACAGTGTGGGCATAAACTGTCAAAGAGGGTGCACACTCAGGTGGGCAGATCTACGCGTTTCGGCGGGTGCCTTTATCAAGATGCCTCTGAGAGTGTTCGCGGTCCTTTTTAAAAAGGGGTAGGTAGGTCCTGATTGGTTAATTACAGATTCTTAGTTAACCAATCTTTGTGCAGACATTTGAGCAGAGTGTTTGGTTACAATTTTTAGCTGTAGTACAGATTTGTGGAGTGATATAATAATAACGTCAGCTAGAATGAAACTTTTAACATATAAAGCTATTCATAATTTCCTAAGCATAGTTGATCTGAAAGTATGTTTAGTTTGTGTGTGCGCCCTCTAAATGATAGAAATATACAGTATAAATTTGTGAATAGGAGAAGGTAAACTAAATATAATTGTGAGTTGGAAAGAAGGGGGTGTTTTTGTTTTAGGACATATGTGATAACTTAGAATTTTTGTGTCCGCATAAAAATGCTTTAATTATTTTGCTGTTTTGTTGCTGAATGTTGTGTGAAATTTGCGACAAATTTCGATACGTTAATGTGATATGATATATTTCTCTATGAATATATGTAGATATAGGAATGTTTAAATCTAAAAGTTTTAGATTAGAAAGTTTAAATCAAACTCCATATTTAATCCATGTGGATATAAAGTTTTAAAGGAGTAAATATATTCCGCTTCTTTTCTAAGTAGGAGGTTTTCTAGATTTCCCCCTCTGGGATTAAGGAAAACTTTTTTGACCCCCCAATATTTCAGGTGGTGGATATTGCCATTATGATATTCAGTAAAATGTTTATATAGATTGGTGCTAGTTGATTTATGTTCGATATGGTGAAGGTGTTCTCTTATGCGGTCTCTGAGCATACGGCTAGTTTGGCCAAAGTATTGGTAACCACATAAACATTGTAAACAATAAATGACATTCTTATCTGAACAACGTATGATTTCCTTGATGTTGATATATTGGTTGTTATTATTAGATTTCAGGGTTTTAATCTTGCTGCTATGTTTGCATGATTTACAGGATATACATGGAAAGAAGCCTTCAACTTTTTCTTTGTTAAGATCGATTGTATTGGGGTTGTGAATTTCCTTATTTTTGAATTCACTTGGTGATAGTATGTTTTTTAGATTTTTTGCTTTTTTAAAAATGATGTCGGGATTATTTTTCAATCTATGTCCCAAAATTTGGTCGTGTTTTATATAATGCCAGTGTTTGTTTAAAATCTTTTTGATTTCATGATGTTGTGAGTTGTATTGTGTAATAAAAGGAATAAATAAGGGATCGTTTTTGCTTTGGTTAGGTGCTGATTTTTGTTTTGGTGCGAGTATCAAGTTCCTATCCATTTCTTTTACTTCTAATTGTGTTTTCTCCAAAGTGTGGATGTTATATCTTTTTTCAATGAATCTTTGTTTTAAAGTTTCTGATTGGGTGGAGTATTGATTAATATCTGAACAATTTTTCCTGATTCTGGTGAATTGATTTTTGGGGATATTTGTTTTCCATTTATTTAGGTGGCAGCTTTTATTGTGTATGTAATTATTGGCGTCTGTTTTTTTTAAAAAGGTTTTGGTTGTAATCATCATATTTTTAATTTCTATTTCTAAGTCCAAATAGTGGATTGAGTTTGTGCTAAATTCATGAGTGAAATTAAGGCCTAGTATGTTGTTATTTAAGTCTTCTAGAAATAATTCTAGAAGTTCAGGTTCGCCTTTCCAAATTATAAATAGATCATCTATATAGCGGTAATATAGCACAAGGTTCGCCCCCCAAGGGCTAGAATTTATGTAATTATGTTCAAAATAACCCATGAATAGATTAGCATAACTGGGGGCGAACCTTGTGCCCATAGCAGTCCCCTTGTGTTGTAGAAAAATCTCTTCATTAAATAAAAAAGAGTTGTTATATAATATAAAATGGATACAATCAATTAGGAATTTATTTTGTTCTTTATTTAAATTTGGATCCTTGTCTAAGAAGAATTTTATAGCTTTAAGCCCTTTTTGGTGATCTATGTTTGTGTATAGGGAATTTACATCACATGTTACTAAAAGGAAGTTTTCTTCCCAAGATATATCTTTTAGGATGTTGAGTAATTGAGTCGAGTCTTTTAGATAGGAGGGTAACTGGGAAACGTATGACTGTAAGAAGAAATCGACATATTGCGAAAGATTTGATGTGAGGGATCCTATGCCTGAAATGATAGGTCATCCAGGGGGTTTAGTTAAGTTTTTATGGATTTTGGGAAGTATGTAAAAGGTAGGTGAAATGGGGTTTACAATGTTTAGAAAATCTAATTCATTTTTTGTAAGTACTCCTGAGTTAAATGCTTTTATGAGAAGGTCTTGTAGTTTTTTTGTTTGTTTTTTTAAGGGATTAGATCTTAATTTTTTATATGTTGTTTGATCATTTAAAAGTCTGTACGATTCCTCTAAATAAAAAGATGTGTCCATAAGGACTATTCCTCCGCCCTTGTCTGCTTGCTTGATGGTGATTTCGTTATTATTTTTTTTTTTTTTTTTTTTTTTAGATCTTTTATTATTTTTAGTTCCTTTTGGGTCATATTCCACTCTATGAATTTGTTTTGATCTAGTTTGTCTATATCTTGTTTGACCATTTTCTCAAAGAGTTTAATGTCTTCGCTTTTCTCATTTGTGGGATAGAACGTTGAGGGGGCTTTTAGATTAGTGTGTTTAAATTTTTGGTCATTTTCTTTGAGGGTTTTGTTCTCAAGAGGGTTCTTTATGAAATATCTTTTTAAGGTGAGTTTACGTATGTATTGGTTTATGTTTATGAGGGTTTCAAATTTATTTAATTTGCATGATGGGGCAAATGATAAGCCTTTACTTAGAACTGATTTTTGAAGAGGATTCAATTGGTATTTACTTATGTTGAATATTCCTGTATGTTTTATTTCTGTCTTTTCGGGATTTTGTCTAGATTTTCTTCTGTTTCTCCTACCTCTAATCCTCGTTTGTTTCTTACGATTCTTTTTGGGAGGATGCGGTGTGTGTTGGTTTTTGATGTTCCTTCCCCTAAAGGGGCCTGTTCTAAAAAAACTTTCTGTTGTTCTGCATTATGAGGTGCGGGGGACCTTATGTCTTGTTCTAATGGTTGATATCTATTTCTTGTTTGGATTCTCCAATTTGAGTTGGAGTCAAAATGGTTTCTTTTGTAGTTAGTGTAATAAGAGTTTTTATTCTTATTCTTGTATGTGTAGTGGTCAGATTGGTCATAATTGTGTCTATAAGGATATTGGTTATCTGGTTTGTAATTCCATTCTCTGTTATCCCATCTATGTTCATAGTTATTTCTTTGATTATAGTTATTTCTGTTGTGGTTTGAATTGTGTTGGTATTCTCTATATGAGTAATTTCTCCTAGGGGTATAACCCCAATCTGTGTTTGAATCGTTGTTCGACAGATCATAATTGTTATGTGAATATTGGTTTGAAAAAGAATTTTTGGGTGTTCTTGTGTCATATCTATTTTGACTTGTAAATTTTTCTTCTGTTTGTGTTTTTGTGTGGTATTGGTCATCGGGGTAGTTAGTGTATTGTCTTCTATGATAGTTTTGTTGTTTAATAGATCCTTCTATATTTCGTGTGTCTGATGGAATTTGATTCCTAAATGTCGTGTGATTCGATTGTGGGGGTTTATTTGTATGGTTAGATTTCCCAAATAAATGTGATTTGTCTAAAGTTTTTGGAATTGGAGAGGCGACTATTTCAACTGTATTCTCGTATGTGGAATCTATTTCTATTGGAATATCGGTATCTAGAGTTTCAGAGTAGTCTTCCAGATCTCTGTTGTATTTAGATGATTTTGTTGCTAGAATATTTTCTTTAAAACTTGAAATGGTGTTAAAAATTTCTTTTTGATTATTTAGGAACTCAGTATTGTTTTCATAAATTTTTAAAATGTTTTTTTGTTGGTCTATTTCCTTTTTAGTCTCACTTAATGTGATGTTTCTAGACTTGATAATTATTTTCATTAATGTTATAGATGCGTTTTCAAGGGTATCAAACCATTCATTAGATAGTTCATCGTTTAGGTTGAATGTACAGTTTTTCTTTAATCTAAGTCCTCTTGGGACCATGTTATTCTCAATATATTTTTCTGTGTATTTGATTTCTATGGTATTTTTTAGTTCTTTAATCAGAAGTTTTTCCAAGTTATCACATAAATCTGTCAGATTTTTGGGAGTATTTGTGTGAGGATTGAAATCTTGGTTTTGGTGTTCTATAGAAATACCTTGTAATATTTCCTCTCTTTGTGCAAATATATCCATATTGGTAGTAAAGTGGAAAAATAAGGAGTAAAGTAAAATGTAAAAATAAATATAATGTAAAAAATAAAAATATAAATAAATATGGACAAGATATGATAGTGTGTCGGGGTCCGAATATCTTTTTGAAGTTAAACTTTGTCTTTAAGTTAACGATTTATAGATAATATTATATATTCTTTGTATGCTCTTTGTGGAAAAACGGTGTGTCTCAAACTCAAATAGAAGGAAGTAAGTGATTAGTGAAAAACAAGTTTAGAGTGAGTGCACCTGGTGAGTGTTAATGTTGGGAAAAATTGGTTAATATAACCACGCTCTAAACCCTACAAGTGTGACAGTTGTTCCTTCTAACGACTGTCAAAGAATGAAGCGCAATAACCAAGATGAGGGGAGCTAAAGGTATAATTGGTGGTGATTGAATGTTACTATGTAACCTAAATAAAAGTTTATGCTTTAAGCGTTATAGTTGAAAAAATAATATATTTATTTGAAAACACTTTAAAACATTTTAAAACATGTGCATAATAAAAGTATAGAGCTCTAATACTTTAAGACATATAAAACAATATACAATATACAATTTGTAATAACAATAATTGAAGATAAAATAGTTGCAAAAATATTGTACACTTATTTGCTTGCTTAAATATTGTACACTTTTTTCTTGCTTTTGCGGTCTATACGGTTTCTTTTGAGGCTTTAAAAGTTTAGTATTATTGTTCTTCTAGTACTCACGATTTTGTCTTGAGTGTAAAAGGCTTTTTAGCTTTATGGGGTTATAAAAAACCCGTTGTGAAGGCAATATACGTTTGGAGTAATTACAGCCTTAAAGTTGACAATCTTGCTTTTTGTAGCTTTGGAGGTTAATATGAACAAGCAATTGATTTGTATCTATTTCCTTTGTAAGGCTGATACAATGTATATCTCCAATGGTTGTGCTAAAGAAAAATCTTAGCCGTTTTAACGCTGTTTTTGTGCTTGAAAGTTCCTCAATTTTTCGTGGGGGTTTCAAATTGAATTATCCGTTGGTCTCTGAGACTGTATACCCTATTTTATGCTAGTATGCTGTTCAGGGTTTGCAGGAGTCTCTAAGAGGTTTATAGCGTTTGAAAATTCCTCAATCTTTAGCAGGAGTTTGATTGCGAATAACCGTTGGTCTCTGAGACTGTTTACCCTTGTGATTTTGCTGGAGGTTGTTCAGGGTTTGCAGGAGTCTCTAAGAGGCAGTTCTGTCTGTTGTCCGGTGTTTTTCTTCTTCTTTTGCGCTTATTATTTCAAGCGCTAGATAGAGCTGAATCCGTTGAAGGGAAGATAGTTCTTGTCCCACAGTGTGGGCATAAACTGTCAAAGAGGGTGCACACTCAGGTGGGCAGATCTACACGTTTCGGCGGGTGCCTTTATCAAGATGCCTCTGAGAGTGTTCGCGGTCCTTTTTAAAAAGGGGTAGGTAGGTCCTGATTGGTTAATTACAGATTCTTAGTTAACCAATCTTTGTGCAGACATTTGAGCAGAGTGTTTGGTTACAATTTTTAGCTGTAGTACAGATTTGTGGAGTGATATAATAATAACGTCAGCTAGAATGAAACTTTTAACATATAAAGCTATTCATAATTTCCTAAGCATAGTTGATCTGAAAGTATGTTTAGTTTGTGTGTGCGCCCTCTAAATGATAGAAATATACAGTATAAATTTGTGAATAGGAGAAGGTAAACTAAATATAATTGTGAGTTGGAAAGAAGGGGGTGTTTTTGTTTTAGGACATATGTGATAACTTAGAATTTTTGTGTCCGCATAAAAATGCTTTAATTATTTTGCTGTTTTGTTGCTGAATGTTGTGTGAAATTTGCGACAAATTTCGATACGTTAATGTGATATGATATATTTCTCTATGAATATATGTAGATATAGGAATGTTTAAATCTAAAAGTTTTAGATTAGAAAGTTTAAATCAAACTCCATATTTAATCCATGTGGATATAAAGTTTTAAAGGAGTAAATATATTCCGCTTCTTTTCTAAGTAGGAGGTTTTCTAGATTTCCCCCTCTGGGATTAAGGAAAACTTTTTTGACCCCCCAATATTTCAGGTGGTGGATATTGCCATTATGATATTCAGTAAAATGTTTATATAGATTGGTGCTAGTTGATTTATGTTCGATATGGTGAAGGTGTTCTCTTATGCGGTCTCTGAGCATACGGCTAGTTTGGCCAAAGTATTGGTAACCACATAAACATTGTAAACAATAAATGACATTCTTATCTGAACAACGTATGATTTCCTTGATGTTGATATATTGGTTGTTATTATTAGATTTCAGGGTTTTAATCTTGCTGCTATGTTTGCATGATTTACAGGATATACATGGAAAGAAGCCTTCAACTTTTTCTTTGTTAAGATCGATTGTATTGGGGTTGTGAATTTCCTTATTTTTGAATTCACTTGGTGATAGTATGTTTTTTAGATTTTTTGCTTTTTTAAAAATGATGTCGGGATTATTTTTCAATCTATGTCCCAAAATTTGGTCGTGTTTTATATAATGCCAGTGTTTGTTTAAAATCTTTTTGATTTCATGATGTTGTGAGTTGTATTGTGTAATAAAAGGAATAAATAAGGGATCGTTTTTGCTTTGGTTAGGTGCTGATTTTTGTTTTGGTGCGAGTATCAAGTTCCTATCCATTTCTTTTACTTCTAATTGTGTTTTCTCCAAAGTGTGGATGTTATATCTTTTTTCAATGAATCTTTGTTTTAAAGTTTCTGATTGGGTGGAGTATTGATTAATATCTGAACAATTTTTCCTGATTCTGGTGAATTGATTTTTGGGGATATTTGTTTTCCATTTATTTAGGTGGCAGCTTTTATTGTGTATGTAATTATTGGCGTCTGTTTTTTTAAAAAAGGTTTTGGTTGTAATCATCATATTTTTAATTTCTATTTCTAAGTCCAAATAGTGGATTGAGTTTGTGCTAAATTCATGAGTGAAATTAAGGCCTAGTATGTTGTTATTTAAGTCTTCTAGAAATAATTCTAGAAGTTCAGGTTCGCCTTTCCAAATTATAAATAGATCATCTATATAGCGGTAATATAGCACAAGGTTCGCCCCCCAAGGGCTAGAATTTATGTAATTATGTTCAAAATAACCCATGAATAGATTAGCATAACTGGGGGCGAACCTTGTGCCCATAGCAGTCCCCTTGTGTTGTAGAAAAATCTCTTCATTAAATAAAAAAGAGTTGTTATATAATATAAAATGGATACAATCAATTAGGAATTTATTTTGTTCTTTATTTAAATTTGGATCCTTGTCTAAGAAGAATTTTATAGCTTTAAGCCCTTTTTGGTGATCTATGCTTGTGTATAGGGAATTTACATCACATGTTACTAAAAGGAAGTTTTCTTCCCAAGATATATCTTTTAGGATGTTGAGTAATTGAGTCGAGTCTTTTAGATAGGAGGGTAACTGGGAAACGTATGACTGTAAGAAGAAATCGACATATAGCGAAAGATTTGATGTGAGGGATCCTATGCCTGAAATGATAGGTCGTCCAGGGGGTTTAGTTAAGTTTTTATGGATTTTGGGAAGTATGTAAAAGGTAGGTGAAATGGGGTTTACAATGTTTAGAAAATCTAATTCATTTTTTGTAAGTACTCCTGAGTTAAATGCTTTTATGAGAAGGTCTTGTAGTTTTTTTGTTTAGTTTTTTAAGGGATTAGATCTTAATTTTTTATATGTTCTTTGATCATTTAAAAGTCTGTACGATTCCTCTAAATAAAAAGATGTGTCCATAAGGACTATTCATTTTTATGCGGACACAAAAATTCTAAGTTATCACATATGTCCTAAAACAAAAACACCCCCTTCTTTCCAACTCACAATTATATTTAGTTTACCTTCTCCTATTCACAAATTTATACTGTATATTTCTATCATTTAGAGGGCACACACACAAACTAAACATACTTTCAGATCAACTATGCTTAGGAAATTATGAATAGCTTTATATGTTAAAAGTTTCATTCTAGCTGACGTTATTATTATATCACTCCACAAATCTGTACTACAGCTAAACATTGTAACCAAACACTCTGCTCAAATGTCTGCACAAAGATTGGTTAACTAAGAATCTGTAATTAACCAATCAGGACCTACCTACCCCTTTTTAAAAAGGACCGCGAACACTCTCAGAGGCATCTTGATAAAGGCACCCGCCGAAACGCGTAGATCTGCCCACCTGAGTGTGCACCCTCTTTGACAGTTTATGCCCACACTGTGGGACAAGAACTATCTTCCCTTCAACGGATTCAGCTCTATCTAGCGCTTGAAATAATAAGCGCAAAAGAAGAAGAAAAACACCGGACAACAGACAGAACTGCCTCTTAGAGACTCCTGCAAACCCTGAACAACCTCCAGCAAAATCACAAGGGTAAACAGTCTCAGAGACCAACGGTTATTCGCAATCAAACTCCTGCTAAAGATTGAGGAATTTTCAAACGCTATAAACCTCTTAGAGACTCCTGCAAACCCTGAACAGCATACTAGCATAAAATAGGGTATACAGTCTCAGAGACCAACGGATAATTCAATTTGAAACCCCCACGAAAAATTTAGGAACTTTCAAGCACAAAAACAGCGTTAAAACGGCTAAGATTTTTCTTTAGCACAACCATTGGAGATATACATTGTATCAGCCTTACAAAGGAAATAGATACAAATCAATTGCTTGTTCATATTAACCTCCAAAGCTACAAAAAGCAAGATTGTCAACTTTAAGGCTGTAATTACTCCAAACGTATATTGCCTTCACAACGGGTTTTTTATAACCCCATAAAGCTAAAAAGCCTTTTACACTCAAGACAAAATCGTGAGTACTAGAAGAACAATAATACTAAACTTTTAAAGCCTCAAAAGAGACCGTATAGACCGCAAAAGCAAGAAAAAAGTGTACAATATTTAAGCAAGCAAATAAGTGTACAATATTTTTGCAACTATTTTATCTTCAATTATTGTTATTACAAATTGTATATTGTATATTGTTTTATATGTCTTAAAGTATTAGAGCTCTATACTTTTATTATGCACATGTTTTAAAATGTTTTAAAATAAATATATTATTTTTTCAACTATAACGCTTAAAGCATAAACTTTTATTTAGGTTACATAGTAACATTCAATCACCACCAATTATACCTTTAGCTCCCCTCATCTTGGTTATTGCGCTTTATGGAGCCAGAGGGAGCCCTTGCCGCCAGTTTGTAGTATCGCATTCAGTACTATTATGCATAGGGGGGCAAGTGCACTCCTCAAGGAACTTTCTCGTGATGTTGAGATCCCGTGGAGCTGCAACTGCTCCATCTATCCTGAAATGATCACCCTGAAAGGTCGGGGTCTGTCCGGTCACCTGCCTGCTTGTGATGGTGGACCGGGGTTGTGCCTCTCCATGCCGACATCGCCTGTTCAGGACGTGTTACCATCTGGGTTTCACAGGATGGATTCCTTGCATCGCATCAATCTGATGGGGGGCCATTTTGATCCGGGAGGCTACTTTCTTTGCTTGTTGCCGGATCTAGATGGTTCGGGTGAGGGACTTTGGAACGGTCGGAACTCTTCGTTGAGCTGATTACAGGCTATCTACACTTTGATCCATATAGAAACAATCCATCTCTGCTGACTGGGAGAGATTTCACATAGTACCTCTCAGACTGTGTATACATATCCTTAATACCATTGCTATATAAACTAACTATGCTACCCCTTTAATCTCTTAGAGGGTCCTAAATATTGCACATGGTCAGCACAGCTATCATTAGTTAGAACTTTGTATATTCCTAAAAGTATGCGTTAGAGCTAGTGATGACACTAAAAGGTCTATATTTATCTGTAGGATAGTTGAGATCCTCACTAAAGTATTTTAGTTGTGCATTATACTAATTAGTCTGTAATTGTACATATAACCTTACAATTTAGCCTATACACGGAGTCATTAGCCCTAATAGTATTGCTGTATCCTTATATATTACTATCCTTGATCCCATATTGTTTCACAATTTGGAAGCATTTACTTGTATTGCTTCATATGTACACTACTGTTGCTCTCTTGTCCAAGCTAAATTTTTTCTTTTTTTTTCTTTCAGTGGTTTATGGGCTATAGACATATCTTTTTATATTGAAGACATACCATAAGTAAAGTAGCGGGTAGCCTACTATGAGCGTTAAGTTTATCACTATGGATTGTTTCTATACTATTATAACACACCTGCCCTTGGGTATAGGGCCCATACCTAGGGGCCGAAATCAATCTTTATAAATATCACATGCTATTGGTTTGTCTATGCTATACAATCGTATGCCTGTATAAAACGGGTCTGTTTAATATTTCATAGACTTTAAATTAGGTTTCGTATGGGCACTGTAATATATTTAAAAGTGATCCTTATATGGCACAAGTAGGAAATTGAGTCCGGTTACACTAGCTTACCTCTACTTTTAAACAAAACAAAAAAAAAAAGAGGAAAGAGAAAGAAAAAAAGAAAAAAAAAACAGTGACTATGTCCAAGTACTAGACCTCCTGGACTCACGAGGCTCCCCATATTGACTGGCGGCCTATTGTATCATTACCACGATGTATCTATATATAATGTGGTTTTGCTCTAATCTGCACCCCTCCCCCCCCCCTTATTTAAATTTTAAGTGGCGTTTACCCGCTGTTAAATGTATTACTCTAAGGTTGTGAATATTTCCTTTTTTCACCTATTTAGCTACTTTATAATAATATATTTACACTGTGTAGGGGGTGATCCTATATTCCCAGTAGTAAGGCTGGGATATTTAAAGAGTGGCTTTGGTCCGCTATTCCAAACTATCTCTTGACACAAATCTTAATAATACATTGTTGGACACTCTGTTATATTGGTGTTTATAGAACAGAGATTTATGCATATATAAACTTCAACGTTTAAGTTACCTAAGTATATCACTTTAATATGTTAAATGGGCTAAAATATAAATTATTGGATACAATTAAAATGTTATGACTACGAGTTGTTAGCCATATTATCTAATGTGGTGTATTAGAGTTAAAAAAAATAAAAATAGGTATAGATGTGTACATCAATACGGAACTCGGGAGGTTGTAATGAGTGGCGCATTACATATAGTATACGTATTGACTTATCTTATGTACTCATGTTTATCTGTATTTTGATGTGTTTCTTTTGACATATATTGTGTATATATATGATACCTTAATAAAAATAAATATTTAAAATAAATCATAATGACAACAGAAACTACCCAAATGACCCTGATCAAAAGTTTACATACCCTGGTGATTTTGGCCTGATAACACGCACACAAGTTGACACAAAGGGGGTTGAATGGCTATTAAAAGGTAACCATCCTCACCTGTGATCTGTTTGCTTGTAATAAGTATGTGCGTATAAAAGGTCAATGAGTTTCTGGATTCCTGACAGACCCTTGCATCTTTCATCCAGTGCTGCACTGACGTTTCTGGATTCTGAGTCATGGGGAAAGAAAAAGAATTGTCAAAGGATCTGTGGGAAAAGGTAGTTGAACTGTATAAAACAGGAAAGGGATATAAAAAGATATCCAAGGAATTGAGAATGCAAATCATCAGTGTTCAAACTCTAATCAAGAAGTGGAAAATTAGGCGTTCTGTTTGATAACATACTGCATTCATCTTGCCATCAATTCTGACCAAATTTCCTATGCCTTTGTAGCTCACACATCCCCAAAACATCAGCGATCCATCTCCGTGTTTCACAGTAGGAATGGTGTACCTTTCATCATAGGCCTTGTTGACTCCTCTCCAAATGTAGTGTTTATGGTTGTGGCCATAAAAAAAAAAAAGCTCAATTTTGGTCTCATCACTCCAAATGACTTTGTGCCAGAAGGTTTGAGGCTTGTCTCTGTGCTGTTTGGCGTATTGTAAGCGGGATACTTTGTGGCATTTGCGTAGTTATGGCTTTCTTCTGGCGACTCAACCATGCAGACCATCTTTCTTCAAGTGTCTCCTTATTGTGCATCTTGAAACAGCCACACCACATGTCCTGTATTTCACCTGAAGTTATTTGTGGGTTTGTCTTTGCACCCCAAACAATTTTCCTGGCAGTTGTAGCTGAAATTTTAGTTGGTTTACCTGACCGTGGTTTGGTTTCAACAGAACCCCTCATTTTCCACTTCTTTATTAGAGTTTGAACACTGCTGATTTGCATTCTCAATTCCTTGGATATCTTTTTATATCCCTTTCCTGTTTTATACAGTTCAACTACCTTTTCCCGCAGATCCTCTGACAATTCTTTTGCTTTCCCCATGACTCAGAATCCAGAATCGTCAGTGCAGCACTGGATGAAAGATGCAAGGGTCTGTCAGGAGTCCAGAAACTCATTGACCTTTTATATACACACACTAATTACAAGAAAACAGATTACAGGTGAGAATGGTTCCCTTTAATAGGCATTCAAACCCCTTTGTGTCAACTTGTGTGCATGTTATCAGGCCAAAATCACCAGGGTATGTAAACTTTTGATCAGGGTCATTTGGGTAGTTTCTGTTGTCATTATGATTTAAAAAGAGTAAACACAGTTGATTGATAATAAATGGCTTCAGCCAAACACTAACCATGAGTGAAAGAAAAGTTTTTGTGTTATCATTCATATTCTCTGAAAATGGCCAAAAAATCATAAACTCTGCCAGGGTATGTAAACTTATGAGCACTGTATAAACCACAAGAAAAAAAACTTAACAAACGAGGGTTTTACAAACCCTACCTAAAACTTTCTGTACCAGCCAGCCACCTAAGAGGTTAAACGTAGACACTTTTTAGGGACGTAACTATTATCTACCTAAAAATAACCTCCCAGTACACACAAATAAGCTTTATACTCCATACACATGGTCGCAGTTCTAGCAGTATAACATGAATCTGTGAGAATACTGTAGAGAAATTCATTCACATTTACTGCTATCATAATCAACTAATATTAAAACGCTAAATAGGTTAGTAGGGCACAATATGTCACTGAACATGAGTACGGTCTCTGAAATATTCTCTACCTCCAAGCATCCCCAAACTACTGGTCTATCCTCACAAAGACCCAATCATCCCCCTATCTACCCCCAAACAACACTGCGGGGGGTACTTATCAACGTGTCAACTTTCCTGCCTTCGCCGGCCCAATACGCCCGCCTAAGCTTGCCTCACATCGCCGCCGCGGACCTGAAAAATTTCACCTAAGTTATCAAATAAAGCTGTCAAAAAGCCGCGCACCAAGTACGGGGCGATGAGCAGCGGACTGTGAGAGTTATCACTCATCCGATCTCGCTGCTGCTCTTCGGCTTTTTCCCAGCTTTCTTGCTAGCCTGTCACTAAGCACTCACACTAAACTGCACTGTTCTACCCCCTATACTGGTGCCCCCGGAGCCCCCCGCAACTAAATAAAGTTACTAACCCCTAAACCGCCGCTCCTAGACCCTGCCGCAACTCTGATAAATGTATTAACCCCTAAACCGCCGCTCCCGGACACCCTGCCACCTACATTATACCTAGTAACCCCTATCCTGCCCCCCATACCGTCGCCCTCTATAATAAAGTTATTAACCCCTATCCTGCTGATCCCGCACTTCGCCGCAACTAAATAAATAGTTTAACCCCTAAACCGCCGCTCCCAGACCCTGCCGCAACCTATATTAAATTTATTAACCCCTAATCTGCCCCCCACTACACCGTCGCCACCTATAATAAATTTATTAACCCCTATCCTGCCCCCCACTACACCGCCGCCACTGTAATAAAATTATTAACCCCTAAACCTAAGTCTAACACTAACCCTAACACCCCCCTAACTTAAATATTAATTAAATAAATCTAAATAATATTTCTATTATGAACTAAATGAATCCTATTTAAAACTAAATACTTACCTTTAAAATAAACCCTAATATAGCTACAATATAAATAATAATTATATTGTAGCTATCTTAGGATTTATTTTTATTTTACAGGTAACTTTCAATTTATTTTAACTAGGTACAATAGCTATTAAATAGTTATTAACTATTTAATAGCTTACCTAGCTAAAATAAAGAGAAATTTACCTGTAAAATAAAAACTAACCTAAGTTACAATTACACCTAACACTACACTATACTTAAATAAATTATTCCTATTTAAAACTAAATACTTACCTGTAAAATAAACCCTAAGATAGCTACAATGTAATTAATAATTACATTGTAGCTATCTTAGGATTTATATTTATTTTACAGGTAACTTTGCATTTATTTTAGCTAGTTAGAATAGTTATTAAATAGTTATTAACTATTTAATAACTACCTAGCTAAAAGAAATACAAAATTACCTGTAAAATAAATCCTAACTTAAGTTACAATTAAACCTAACACTACACTATCTTTAAATGAATTAAATAAATTAACTACAAAAAACTACAATTAAATACAATTACATAAACTAACTAAAGTACAAAAAAAAAGCTAAGTTACAAAAAATAAAAAAAATAAGTTACAAACATTTTTAAAATATTACAACAATTTTAAGCTATTTACACCTAATCTAAGCCCCCTAATAAAATAACAAAGCCCCCCAAAATAAAAAAATGCCCTACCCTATTCTAAATTAAAAAAGTTCAAAGCTCTTTTACCTTACCAGCCCTTAAAAGGGCCTTTTGTGGGGGCATGCCCCAAAGAATTCAGCTCTTTTGCCTGTAAAAGAAAAATACAACCCCCCCAACATTAAAACCCACCACCCACATACCCCTAATCTAACCCAAACCCCCCTTAAAATAACCTAACACTAATCCCCTGAAGATCATCCTACCTTTAGTCGTCTTCACTCAGCCGAGCAGCGATGGAACTGAAGAGGAGACCTGGAGTGGCAGAAGTGATCCTCCAAGCGGCGCTGAAGAAATCTTCCATCCGATGAAGTGATCCTCCAAGCGGCGCTGAAGAATTCTTCCATCCGGGCGATGTCATCATCCAAGAGGCGCTGAAGAAGTCTTCTATCCGGGCGATGTCATCTTCCAAGCCGGGTCTTCAATCTTCATCCCGCCGACGCAGAACATTCTTCTTTACCGACGAATGAAGGCTCCTTTAAGGGACGTCATCCAAGATGGCGTCCCTTCAATTCCGATTGGCTGATAGGATTCTATCAGCCAATCGGAATTAAGGTAGGAAAAATCTGATTGGCTGTTCAATCCGATTGGCTGATCCAATCAGCCAATCAGATTAAGCTTGCATTCTATTGGCTGATCAGAACAGCCAATAGAATGCGAGCTCAATCTGATTGGCTGATTGGATCAGCCAATCGGATTGAACTTGAATCTGATTGGCTGATTCAATCAGCCAATCAGATTTTTCCTACATTAATTCCGATTGGCTGATAGAATCCTATCAGCCAATCGGAATTGAAGGGACGCCATCTTGGATGACGTCCCTTAAAGGAGCCTTCATTCGTCGGTAGTCCGTCGGTAAAGAAGGATGTTCTGCATCGGCGGGATGAAGATTGAAGACCCGGCTTGGAAGATGACATCGCCCGGATGGAAGAGTTCTTCAGCGCCGCTTGGAGGATCACTTCATCGGATGGAAGATTTCTTCAGCGCCGCTTGGAGGATCACATCTGCCGCTCCGGGTCTCCTCTTCAGTTCCATCGCTGCTCGGCTGAGTGAAGACGACTAAAGGTAGGATGATCTTCAGGGGATTAGTGTTAGGTTATTTTAAGGGGGGGGTTGGGTTAGATTAGGGGTATGTGGGTGGTGGGTTTTAATGTTGGGGGGGGGGGTTGTATTTTTCTTTTACAGGCAAAAGAGCTGAATTCTTTGGGGCATGCCCCCACAAAAGGCCCTTTTAAAGGCTGGTAAGGTAAAAGAGCTTTGAACTTTTTTAATTTAGAATAGGGTAGGGCATTTTTTTATTTTGAGGGGCTTTGTTATTTTATTAGGGGGCTTAGATTAGGTGTAAGTAGCTTAAAATTGTTGTAATATTTTTAAAATGTTTGTAACTTATTTTTTTTATTTTTTGTAACAGCTTTTTTTTTTGTACTTTAGTTAGTTTATGTAATTGTATTTAATTGTAGTTTTTGTAGTTAATTTATTTAATTCATTTAAAGATAGTGCAGTGTTAGGTTTAATTGTAACTTAGGTTAGGATTTATTTTACAGGTAATTTTGTATTTCTTTTAGCTAGGTAGTTATTAAATAGTTAATAACTATTTAATAACTATTCTAACTAGCTAAAATAAATACAAAGTTACCTGTAAAATAAATATAAATCCTAAGATAGCTACAATGTAATTATTAATTACATTGTAGCTATCTTAGGGTTTATTTTACAGGTAAGTATTTAGTTTTAAATAGGAATAATTTATTTAAGTATAGTGTAGTGTTAGGTGTAATTGTAACTTAGGTTAGTTTTTATTTTACAGGTAAATTTCTCTTTATTTTAGCTAGGTAAGCTATTAAATAGTTAATAACTATTTAATAGCTATTGTACCTAGTTAAAATAAATTGAAAGTTACCTGTAAAATAAAAATAAATCCTAAGATAGCTACAATATAATTATTATTTATATTGTAGCTATATTAGGGTTTATTTTAAATGTAAGTATTTAGCTTTAAATAGGATTAATTTAGTTCATAATAGAAATATTATTTAGATTTATTTAATTAATATTTAAGTTAGGGGTGTGTGTTAGGGTTAGTGTTAGACTTAGGTTTAGGGGTTAATAATTTTATTACCAATCAGATTAAGCTCGCATTCTATTGGCTGATCAGAACAGCCAATAGAATGCGAGCTCAATCTGATTGGCTGATTGGATCAGCCAATCGGATTGAACTTGAATCTGATTGGCTGATTCAATCAGCCAATCAGATTTTTCCTACCTTAATTCCGATTGGCTGATAGAATCCTATCAGCCAATCGGAATTGAAGGGATGCCATCTTGGACGACGTCCCTTAAAGAAGCCTTCATTCGTCGGTAGTCCGTTGGTAAAGAAGGATGTTCCGCGTTGGCGGGATGAAGATTGAAGACCCGGCTTGGAAGATGACATCGCCCGGATAGAAGACTTCTTCAGCGCCTCTTGAAAGATGATATCGCCCGGATGGAAGAGTTCTTCAGCGCCGCTTGGAGGATCACTTCATCGGATGGAAGATTTCTTCAGCGCCGCTTGGAGGATCACTTCTGCCGCTCCGGGTCTCCTCTTCAGTTCCATCGCTGCTCGGCTGAGTGAAGATGACTAAAGGTAGGATGATCTTCAGGGGATTAGTGTTAGGTTATTTAAAGGGGGGTTTGGGTTAGATTAGGGGTATGTGGGTGCTGGGTTTTAATGTTGGGGGGGTTGTATTTTTCTTTTACAGGCAAAAGAGCTGAATTCTTTGGGGCATGCCCCCACAAAAGGCCCTTTTAAGGGCTGATAAGGTAAAAGAGCTTTGAACTTTTTTAATTTAGAATAGGGTAGGGCATTTTTTTATTTTGGGGGGCTTTGTTATTTTATTAGGGGGCTTAGATTAGGTGTAAGTAGCTTAAAATTGTTGTAATATTTTTAAAATGTTTGTAACTTATTTTTTTTATTTTTTGTAACTTAGCTTTTTTTTTTGTACTTTAGTTAGTTTATGTAATTGTATTTAATTGTAGTTTTTTGTAGTTAATTTATTTAATTCATTTAAAGATAGTGCAGTGTTAGGTTTAATTGTAACTTAGGTTAGGATTTATTTTACAGGTAATTTTGTATTTCTTTTAGCTAGGTAGTTATTAAATAGTTAATAACTATTTAATAACTATTCTAACTAGCTAAAATAAATACAAAGTTACCTGTAAAATAAATATAAATCCTAAGATAGCTACAATGTAATTATTAATTACATTGTAGCTATCTTAGGGTTTATTTTACAGGTAGGTATTTAGTTTTAAATAGGAATAATTTATTTAAGTATAGTGTAGTGTTAGGTGTAATTGTAACTTAGGTTAGTTTTTATTTTACAGGTAAATTTCTCTTTATTTTAGCTAGGTAAGCTATTAAATAGTTAATAACTATTTAATAGCTATTGTACCTAGTTAAAATAAATTGAAAGTTACCTGTAAAATAAAAATAAATCCTAAGATAGCTACAATATAATTATTATTTATATTGTAGCTATATTAGGGTTTATTTTAAATGTAAGTATTTAGCTTTAAATAGGATTAATTTAGTTCATAATAGAAATATTATTTAGATTTATTTAATTAATATTTAAGTTAGGGGGGTGTTAGGGTTAGTGTTAGACTTAGGTTTAGGGGTTAATAATTTTATTACAGTGGCGGCGGTGTAGTGGGGGGCAGGATAGGGGTTAATAAATTTATTATAGGTGGCGACGGTGTAGTGGGGGGCAGATTAGGGGTTAATAATTTATTACAGTGGCGGCGGTGTAGTGGGGGGCAGGAGAGGGGTTAATAAATTTATTATAGGTGGCGACGGTGTAGGGGGGGCAGGATAGGGGTTAATAAATTTAATATAGGTTGCGGGGGTCCGGGAGCGGCGGTTTAGGGGTTAAACTATTTAGTTGCGGCGAGGTGCGGGATCGGCAGGATAGGGGTTAATAACTTTATTATAGAGGGCGGCGGTATAGGGGGGGCAGGATAGGGGTTACTAGGTATAATGTAGGTGGAAGTGGGCTCCGGGAGCGGCGGTTTAGGGGTTAATATGTATAGAGTAGCTTGCGGTGGGCTCCGGGAGCGGCAGTTTAGGGGTTAATACATATATTATAGTTGTGGTGGGCTCCGGCGGGAGCGGCTATTTAGGGGGTAATAACTTTATTTAGTTGCGGTGGTGTAGGGGGGCAGATTAGTGGTGTTTAGACTCGGGGTACATGTTAGGGTGTTAGGTGTAGACAGCTCCCATAGAAATCAATGGGATGTCTGGCAGCAGCGAACTTGTACTTTCGCTATGGTCAGACTCCCATTGATTCCTATGGGATCCGCCGCCTCCAGGGCGGCGGATTGAAAACCAGGTACGCTGGGCCGGAAAAGTGCCGAGCGTACCTGCTAGTTTTTTGATAACTAGCAAAAGTAGTCAGATTGTGCCGCACTTGTGTGCGGAACATCTGGAGTGACGTAAGAATCGATCTGTGTCGGACTGAGTCCGGCGGATCGAAGTTTACATCACAAAATTCTACTTTTGCCGGTCTCTAGCCTTTGATAACTAAGGCGAATCAGCCTCGCCACAAATACGCTGCGGAATTCCAGCGTATTTGAGGTTGACGGCTTGATAACTAGGCCCCTTTATCTTTATTTCTCAACCTGCATAGCTAGCATCCCCAAATAGCATACACAGTTCCCTGCTCTGTACACAGTGAAGCATCATATGGGAACAGCACAAGTATCTCTGTGTGGCCTCTGATCACTTTAAGAACAGTCTTTGTCCTCTTAGAGCTCCACCTCCCTCAGACACTCTTCTTCAATACCATAGTCCATTTGCAGTAGGGGTGCTTTGCACCTGAGAAAGTTTCCATCTCTAGGTACATGCTGGAAGTACAAAGGTTTGTTCATGAGGTAGACAAGGGAAACAGGTGGATCCTCATAGCAACAGACACTCGAGTCACAAGGAGTCTAAGAAGGAAACAAAACAGTACAAGATGAGCACGCACCCTGATACAATCACAATTATACCCCAAAAAACCTTTTTCACTTTTTTTTTTTTGCAAGCATCACAATTTCCTTTAATAGCTTAACTTATCCTGTCATTTAAAACCAGGAAAACATTGTGGATATATAATACAAGTTAAATACATTTATTATACTTTTACAGAGAATAACTCACAGCTTCTCTATACAATTTAAATGGCACCTTAAACATGAATACTAATCAAGTAAAAACTGCTAGACTTCATCAAGAGACGGTATGGCTATGCTAAGTAACTTGTGCTAAGGCCTGCCCTGCAACAAAAATGAAAAGTAAAGCAATCAAAAACATTTTCTTTAAAATTAATTTCTTCGCACTTTCTCTGAAAAAAATAACCTAGTGTTGTTTTATTCTGCAAGGCTACTATATGTAATGTTTAAAATTTTCCATATATCATCTTAGTAGAATCAGCTGTAATACCAGCGCTGCAGGTAAGTGAGCGGTGAGAAAAAACTGCTCATTAGCACTGCATAGCTCCTAACGCAAATCTCATAATCTCGCCGTAATTATTTTATGCAACCTAAATTCTCTCACACTCCTGTATGAGAAAATAATGCAGTCATAACATTATTAAAACTACACAATCTTTTTAAAGGTAAACACATCTTTATGGTAAGATAATTCCTTTCGCTGACAAACACTTGGAATTACAAAACTCAAATAGATACCATATCAGTTAATAAAGGGAAAAATACATTTGCTTTCATAATACAGATCCAATAAGAGCCATTGTAAGTAGAAAATATACCATTATACTACTCCTAAAACTATTTTTTTCTGTATAATTTATATAAATTTGTAGCTGAGACATGTCCTCACTTTTTATTTTGAGTAGTTTAATTATACACTAAGGAATGATTACAATGGGAAATTCCTACAAAAACTTCCTATTCTCATACCTTTCTCCATTGCAAGACACACATATACCTTCTTCGCTTAAATATTAAATGGCGGAATAGAAACATGGGGTCTAGAATATTCTGAGATATTGCAGCATTTTCTTTAAACTATAAAGATGCAAACATATTCTCTATACTCAGTGGGCCATTCAATAGGTTACAATACTGCACGGTTTAGAGTTATACTTATCTGGAAGGTTTCTTTGTTTAAGTACATAAACTACAATGTGTACTAATACAAATAAGGCATACTTTTCTGCAGACAACGCTATATGACTTCTTATAACTAATATGATGAATAAAAATAACACAATTACAAGAGAATACAAAACAAGCAATATAAGTAAACAAGTTAAAACAATACTCCCCTAATTTAGCTGTGGATGATTCTGTAACAGCGTAACAGGTCCTGAACTTCCAACAGTCAAGGCACAGTCCAGAGAAACATATATAAAAAAATGCACCTGATGAAACGGTTGTTGTTTATTACTTTTAGGTAAAGTATTTTTACTTATAACAGACTTTCCACAGAATTTTAGATTTTTATACATATACCATTGTGACCGTTGTGTATATATATATATATATATATATATATATACTGTTAATTTGAGCAGTTTAAATTCCCTACTTTGAGACCCACCTGTGGTATTGAACCAAAAGAACACAGTGAGAGCTGTTCATAGTATACAGAGGAGTCTGGCGAGTAAGAGGAATAGTTTCCTGAACGACTATAAGAGCTCAGAAGGCATTTGTAGCACTTATCAAGTGCCTTACATCTTGTAAGTACAATATATTCGAGTGCGGGTTGTCTTTAATATCACTGATTCTGCACTATGGTGGCGCCTTCTTTTGTTTTCTTTTGATACAGTCCAGAGAAGGATAGTCTTTATGTTCTGAAGACACACATCATAGGAAACAGTCATAGATTACCCAGAGTCCAGTTCTGGGGCTGGTACCAGCATGTAATGCAAAGAATGGATCCAAAAGATAGTTCAGCAACTTATACTCCAGTATGGTGGTTAAAACAAACTTGACAAAGGGTCTTTTATCTCCTTTTTCTTTCCTTCACCTAGGCGCCAGGCATCCCTTTTATTTAAAAGGTTTACTTGCATTCAATCTTTTGGTGAGTGCACTATGGAATTTTATCTGTACAGGTTTTCCTAAATATGAAAAACTCAAAAATAATTTAGTCAGTGTTTTTTCTTTCTGGATACAGCTCCATGATCTCATCCTGCAAATACAAATATTTTGTTAATAACAAAAAACATTTTAGGTTAATTTTCTTGCTTAAAAACAATCACCCAAATCACATAAATAAAGATACTCATCAATACTCCCTCCTTTGTTTCCGTGAATGTATGTGTTACGCAGCCCCATTGTTTCCTATGGGGAAACACTTTCTAAGTCTGCACCTAACACCCTAACATGAACCCCGAGTCTAAACACCCCTAACCTTACACTTATTAACCCCTAATCTGCCACCCTGCTATCGCTGACACCTGCATTACACAATTAACCCCTAATCTGCCGCTCCGGACACCGCCGCAACCTACATTATACCTATGTACCCCTTATCTGCTGCCCCTAACATTGCCGACACCTATATTATATTTATTAACCCCTAATCTGCCCTCCCTAACATCGCCGCCACCTAACTTCAAGTATTAACCCCTAATCTGCCGACCGGACCTCGCCGCTACTCTAATAAATGTATTAACCCCTAAAGCTAAGTCTAACCCTAACACCCCCCTAAGTTAAATATAATTTTAATATAACAAAATAAATTAAATCTTATTAACAAGAATTTTAAGCTAATTACACCTATTCTAAGCCCCCTAATAAAATAACAAAGCCCCCCAAAATAAAAAAAATGTCCCTACCCTAATCTAAATTACAAAAGTTAACAGCTCTATTACCAGCCCTTAAAAGGGCTTTTTGCGGGGCATGCCCCAAAGTAATCAGCTCTTTTGCCTGTAAAAAAAACACAATACCACCCCCCAACATTACAACCCACCGCCCACATACCCCTACTCTAAACCAAACCCCCTTAAATAAACCTAACACTACCCCCTGAAGATCTCCCTTCCTTGAGTCGTCTTCACCCAACCGGGCCGAAGTCTTCATCTGATGGGGCAGAAGAGGACATCCAGACCGGCAGAAGTCTTCATCCTATCCGGGCAGAAGAGGACATCCGGACCGGCAGACATTTTCATCCAAGCGGCATCTTCTATCTTCATCCATCCGATGAGGAGCGGCTCCATCTTCAAGGCCTCCGGCGCGGAACATCCTTCTTCACCGACGACTAGATGACGAATGGCGGTTCCTTTAAATGACGTCATCCAAGATGGCATCCCTCGAATTCCGATTGGCTGATAGGATTCTATCAGCCAATCGGAATTAAGGTAGGAAAAATCTGATTGGCTGATTGAATCAGCCAATCAGATTCAAGTTCAATCCGATTGGCTGATCCAATCAGCCAATCAGATTGAGCTCGCATTCTATTGGCTGATCGGAACAGCCAATCGGATTAAACTTGAATCTGATTGGCTTTTGGTTAGGTTTAATTGTAACTTAGGTTAGGATTTATTTTACAGGTAATTTTGTAATTATTTTAACTAGGTAGCTATTAAATAGTAAATAACTATTTAATAGCTATTGTACCTAGTTAAAATAAATACAAAGTTGCCTGTAAAATAAATATAAATCCTAAAATAGCTACAATATAATTATTTGTTATATTGTAGCTATATTAGGGTTTATTTTACAGGTAAGTATTTAGTTTTAAATAGGAATACTTTAGTTAATAAGATTTAATTTTATTTCGTTATATTAAAATTATATTTAACTTGGGGGGGTGTTAGGGTTAGACTTAGCTTTAGGGGTTAATACATTTATTAGAGTAGCTCGGCTATCCTGTCCGGTCGGCAGATTAGGGGTTAATACTTGAAGTTAGGTGGCGGCGATGTTAGGGAGGGCAGATTAGGGGTTAATACTATTTATTATAGGGTTTGCGAGGCGGGAGTGCGGCGGTTTAGGGGTTAATACATTTATTATAGTGGCGGTGAGGTCCAGTCGGCAGATTAGGGGTTAATAAGTGTAGGTAAGGTAGCGGCGACGTTGGGGGGGGGGCAGATTAGGGGTTAATAAATATTATGTAGGTGTCGGCGATGTTAGGGGCAGCAGATTAGGGGTTCATAGGGATAATGTAGGTGGCGGCGGTGTGCGGTCGGCAGATTAGGGGTTAAAAAATGTTATTATAGTGGCGGCGATGTGGGGGGACCTCGGTTTAGGGGTACATAGGTAGTTTATGGGTGTTAGTGTACTTTAGAGCACTGTAGTTAAGAGCTTTATATACCGGCGTTAGCCCATAAATTAATCAAGCCAATAAAGTGAAAAATAATTTTGGTGTAAACAAAATTTTTAAGCGAGAATATGAGATATATTATAAATACATAAAACAATATGTCAAATACTAGCAATTAAAAATTATGTGATCGATCTTATGAAGTGAATTTTTATACTGTGTTAGTGCAAATTATTAAGTAGGGATATGAAAATGTTGATATAAAAACCCTGGTCAATCAAACCAATAGGACACTGATTAGATCATAATACTGGCAGTGCATTTAAGCATTTAATACTGGCAGTGCAAATAGTGGTAAGTGAATTGGACTAATGTAGTATAATGATGATAAAATTAATAAGAACACTGTTCTTCTTAATATGTGTATTGTGAAAGATCTCTAAGTAGTAACATTATGTACAGTAATAATATCTAAAAAATAAGTAGTGATATATGACCCAGTGATTGTGGAATACTATAAATAGAATATATGAAATGTAAAAAGTGAAAACATATTAAAAATTTTTAAAAGATTAAAAAGCCCCAGTATCTATTACTTCATTGAGACCATCTGGATACATTGACCCAAATTTATAAATCCTGTTGGCCTTACATTGGCTAAGTATGTGCATTCTGTTAGAAAAATTACTATCAGGAATGATTTCAAGAGGTGTAATCTTCATGTGACATTGTTCAATAGCATGAGCATGTGTATGATGTCTTCAAGTACTATTCTTCATGGAGCCCTTTTTAATGCTCCTAAGGTGCTCAGACTATCGTCTCAACTTTCTGCAAGTGCGTCCTATATATTGTAGGCCTCAAATGCAAGAAATACAGTACACAACGTAAGTTGCGTCACAAGTGATTCTTTGAGATATATAAAATGTTTCTCCAGTACTATATGATTTAATGTTAGAAGTAGCTTCAAGAAGGAAGAAAGGAGCACCAGCCAGGAGACAAAACGTAAAATTCTTTGTCTTTATTTTTCACAGGTAAAATCACATGCCTGTCACACAGGCCATTAACAGTGGATATGAAGTCAGCATTAGAAGCGCTAGCTGACGCTTTTCGGCTGTTGCCGTAGTCGTAGCTTGCTGGCTTCTAATCCTGGGTCTCAACTATTTAAAAGAAAAGTGCTGCTTCTGATTGGTCTTTGGATAATTGCTTAATTCAGGGATGTCCAAACTTTGCTCTCCAGAGGTTTTGGAACTACATTTCCGATGATGCTCAGCCAGCATTTTATCTAGCTGAGCATCATGGGAAATGTAGTTCCAAAACCTCTGGAGAGCAAAGTTTGGACACCCCTGGCTTAATTGTTACCACAACTCCTGTTGACTATGTACAAAGCTTGCCTGCACTAATCCCTATTTTCTTAAATGAAACATCAAACTTTTTTGATCAGAACTGTGTAATACCAAATAACAGTGTATTAATACAATAACATATAATTTGTCACTTGACTCTATCATTCCATGCTAAGGTAGCTAGAATGCTTTCGGTTACAATTGTTTTATGTTATTTTTTATATTCATTATAAGGGGGAGACTTACCCATGCCTAAGCATAAATAGGTGCCACAGCACCCTGCATAATAGCAATAATATCCTAGGTACCATTCTCAATCCACATTTATATACTAAGTACTTTGTAGGATTTTAATCTCCACTATATTTAAATTTAAATTATAAATAGGTTATTAACCCCTAGTCTGATTTATGAGAGAGACAATTTAGAATTGGATTAAAATACACTGTGTATAGTTACACAGAATATATATGATTAGAGGGAAATAGTAAATGGAAAAAAAGATGGAAAATACTTTAAGGGAAATGACCCCTGCTGAAAAACCTATAATGGGCAGGGATTATTAATTTTATGGTGCCCTATATATAAGTGGGTTCTTTCGGCGCTGGATATACAAATTAGACAGTAGTTGAATATTGGATTTAGTGTTGAACTTAAGTATTTAAATATTTTAAATATTTGTGTAAATATCAATAGGTAACCTCTGTAGGGAAACCTATAAAAGAGGGAAGGTGTTAACTATATGGAACCCTATATGTGAGTGGGACCATTCAACACTGGGTCCATTAATTAGACAAAGGTTGAACACTAAATTCAGTGTTATACTTAAATATTTCGTGAGTATATTCTAAATGTCCATAGGTACCATCTCTGTTAGGCAGTAGCAACCAATTTACTGCCAAAAATTTATTTTTTGGCAAAAATTTCTTTACTGCCAAAAATTTATCAGATCGTAATCAGAATTAAGCCCTCCTGGGTATCTGGTTTTCAATTTAAAAATCCAGAAGACCTCTCTCTTACCCAGGAGAGCTTCACGACCACCCCCTCTTTCTGAAGTGGTAATTTTTTCAATACACGTCCAGCTCAGAGAATCTGAGCTTTTGTTGTGTCTTTGCGCAAAATGTTGCACTAGTGGGGTGCTAGCTGTTCCCTTTTTGATGGTAGAAAGATGCTCCCTGATTCGGGACCTTATTTCTCTTGTCGTTAAACCTACATACTGTTTTTCACAGATAGTACATGTAATTAGATAAACCACGTATGTAGATCTACAATTTAGGCAAGAGAATTTTTTAAAAACTTGTCCCGTCACAGTAGATCTAAAGTGATCTTCCGTCTCCACTTTTGCGCATGCCACACACGATCTGTTATGGCAAAGAAACATGCCATGTACAGTTAACCAGGATGATTCTATCCTTTCTGTTTTTGGAAGTTTAGTTGGTGCAACCATATTGCCGATGGTTTTTCCTCTCTTATAAGCAAAATTGCAATTTGCAGCTGTAAATTTGGCTAGTGCATCATCGGCCCTTAAGAGTGGGATATGTTTCTTTATGATTTTACAAATTTCATTATATTGCTCAGAATAATCTGTAGTAAATATAATGTTTTCCTGACCCTCCATTCGTGTTTTGGGTTGTATATCTTTTTTGGGCACTAACAAGTCTGCTCTTTCCAAACCTTCCACCATATTAAAGGCTTCCTTGATAGTTCTGTTGTCATAGCCTCTTTCTTTCAAACGCTCGGACAGACCTGTAGCCTGTTGTTTATAGGTCATTGGGTTGGAGCAGTTTCTTTTTAGACGGGTAAATTGGCCTTTAGCCACTCCCTTGAAAACACTTCTAGGATGATTACTCCTGGCAGAAATTGGTTTTCTGTATACATTTGTTACTACCACTTCGTCATGCCTCCCTAGTAAAGTCATGTCCAGATAATTTATCTTTTCCCCATTCCATTCATGGGTGAATCTTAAATTCAGATTATTCGAGTTTAAATAATCTAAAAAAGAATCATCCTGGTCACCACTCCAGATGATCAACAGATCATCGATGAACCTTTTATACAGCACAATACTTGAGCCGTAGGGGTTCCCACCTCCATAAATGTGGCCCTGCTCCCACCAACCCATATATAGGTTGGCATAGGAAGGGGCAAATTTTGCCCCCATTGCAGTGCCACATGTCTGGAGGTAGACCTCGAACTCAAAGTAATTGTGCTGCAAAAGGAATTTGGTCACCCTTACAGTGAACTCGCAGAAATCTGGGTTACTTCCGTAGTATTTCCTCATGAAAAAGGCTATCGCCTGTATGCCCATTTCATGGGGTATGGAGGAGTACAATGATTTTACATCTATTGTTAACCACTTATAGTTCTTATTCCAGATTACATCTGAGACCAAGTTCAAAATGTGAGTTGAATCTTTCACATAACTCCACAAATCCATAACCAAAGGCTGCAAGATTGAATCCAGCCATTCAGACAGGTGTTCAGTGAGGGACCCTATACCACTCACGATGGGTCTACCTGTTACATTGGTTATGGATTTGTGGACTTTGGGGAGATGGTTGAAAACTGGAGTTACTGGGTTGTCAATGGGAGTCATTTCTACCCATATCGTTTGAAAAATGTTTTTTGAGAGTCATCTTTCTAATGAACCGATTTACATCAAGTAGTGTGTGAAAAAGGTTAAAAGAATTAGTCGGTACAAAATTTAAACCCATGCTTAATACTTTTATTTCGATATTACTTAATTCATGGGAGGACAGATTTATTACACTTTTTATTGGTACCTCGTCTGCTTTGAGGTGGTTCTCAGCGTATAACCTCCCTTTTGGATGCCTGTTGTATCTTTGCCCCCCCCCCCTCCTAATCTTGGGGGGGGGGGCATGGGAAAAACCTGATTTAATTCAATTTGTTCCTTTTGAATATATGAAATGTAAAAAGTGAAAACATATTAAAAAATTTTAAAAGATTAAAAAGCCCCAGTATCTATTACTTCATTGAGACAATCTGGATACATTGACCCAAATTTATAAATCCAGTTGGTCTTACATTGGCGAAGTATGTGCATTCTGTTAGAAAAATTACTATCAGGAATGATTTCAAGAGGTGTAATCTTCATGTGACATTGTTCAATAGCATAAGCATGTGTATGATGTCTTCAAGTACTATTCTTCATGGAGCCCTTTTTAATGCTCCTAAGGTGCTCAGACTATCGTCTCAACTTTCTGCAAGTGCATCCTATATATTGTAGGCCTCAAATGCAAGAAATACAGTACACAACGTAAGTTGCGTCACAAGTGATTCTTTGAGATATATAAAATGTTTCTCCAGTACTATATGATTTAATGTTAGAAGTACCATCTGTAATAAACTCACACATGGCACCTACTATGTTTACATTTGAAAGAACATATCTTTACTGGGAGCTAGTTTTTCTTTTAGTGTCGGTGTTCTCCTTCCCATGTACAGAGCATAGCACTGCATTGTCCTTCAGCATGAATATACTTTTCTCGCTATCCAGTAGGTAAATAAGGAGGTATTGAAAATAGCCAGTATCTAGGTTGTGTGTTTTTACTGTGTGACAATCACCTACTTTATATATTTATCATCTTGGTGGTTAGGGGATCAAAGATGCATCTATCTCCTAAATACAGTATACACCACACACATGAGAAAGCATTTTCTCCTCTTACAAAAGAATGGTCACACTTTCTTCTAGGTAACTGGTATCGAAATGGAAACTGCCTTTCTTCTACCTGACCTTGTATAATGTTCTAAAAAAGGCATTAACACCCCCATATGCATTACAGGTAGCTCTCAAATGACCATTGTGGTAATACCAAATAGCTGTTAGATTATTAAGCAAACTGACCCCTTCAGGACCGTGAATGTAAAAAAAAAATTTGCACAAAAGACTAGAGCATGTTTATCATTTTTTCTTATCACTCCATTTAAACAGAAATAGGACCTTGTTTTTATATTTACTTATCAAAATTATATATTTTTCTTTCTAATAATAGTGAGAGTCCACCAAATTCTTTACTGTTTGGAATTCATCACCTGGCCACCAGAAGGAGGCAAAGACACGAAAACAGAGCTTTAATATCCCTCCTACTTCCCTGATGCTCCCAGTATTTCTTTGCCTCGTAACAAGGAGCAGGCAAAGTAGAGGAGTTAAGGATTTATTCATGAATTTACAGAAATATTAATCCAATTCTTTCCTCATAGTGAATACTTTGGAAGAGAGGGACATAGGAGAGTACTGGCTGTGCAATATAAATCTTCTCTCTGGAGTCACATGCCTGCCATGGATGTCACTGGGAAGTTTGTTAAGCTGTGCGAAGTTGGTACCTTATGTAATTAAAGGAATAGTCTAGTCAAAATTAAACTTTCATGATTCCGATAGAGCATACAATTTTAAGCAACTTTCTAATTTACTCCTATTATCAATTTTCTTGTGGTATCTTTATTTGTATGTAAGCTTTAGAAACCGGCCCATTTTTGGTTCAGCACCTGGATAACGCTTGCTGATTGGTGGCTACAATTAGACACCAATCAGAAAGAGTTGCCCAGGTGCTAAACCAAAAATGGGCCGGCTCATATGCTTGCATTCTTGCTTTTTCAAATAAAGATACAGAGAGAACGAAGAAAAATTGATAATAGGAGTACATTAGAAAGTAGCTTATAATTGCCTGCTCTTTCTGAATCATGAAAGTTTAATTTTGACTAGACTATTCCTTTAAATTATGAATACAAATATACCGTTTGTGCTGATTTGTGCCGGTTTTGTTTAAGAGAAATTGCACATTTTATTTTAGCCCATGTGACTTCAATCTCTGTCCACTTTCCACCCCATGTAATTAAATTGTAAAAAGATATACAGTCATGTAAAAAAGTAACACCCACTTTGAATTCTATGGTTTTACGTATAAGGACATAATAACAATCACCTGGTCCTTAGCAGGTCTTAAAATTAGATAAATACAACCTCATGATATATTACACAGTGTCATGATCTTTTTAACAAAAATAAAACCTAAAATGGAGAAGCCATGTGTGAAAAATTAAGTATTATGATTCAATAGCTTGTAGAACCACCTTTAGCAGCAATAACTTGAAGTAATTGTTTTCTGTATGCTTTTATCAGTCTCTCACATCATTGTTGAGGGATTTTGGCCCACTCTTTTGTCAGTATATTTATGAAAATCTTAGTAGTTGCTCTCCAAATAATATATCAGCTTATGGCAGGGTTATAACACAATACAAATAATACTGTAATTATCCTTAAAAATAGAAACCCTTAATCAACATGCATCTACTAGAAACCATACAATTAATATAAATATCTGAATTCTTTTATTTAGTTAATATCCATGAACATTTTTGAAATATATTTGTAATAAAAGAATATGACACAATATTATATACGTTAAAACCAACTATTAAGATATGCTATCCTTCTTATAAAACCCAGAAAAATGTATCCTTAAAACCAACCTTATTTACAAATAGCCTTTTATTTAGTTAACACAACAAGACTAAAATCTTTATCTTTTAACATCCAAGCGATACAATTTTAAACAGTGCTTATAAACAATAGGGTAATATATATATTATGCTATTTAACTATCCTAATACAATATTAATTTACAATATCAGAACTTGCACAGATAAGTTACTTAGCCTACAAAAGACAAACTTAACACCATATAGGACTATGAGACATTAATTAAAATACAAACTGCTCTCTTAATCTATCAACTGTAATTTAAACTGCAGTGACTTTAAAATATCACATGTAATTAACAGCCCTTTTCTTATACTTTACCAAAATGATCGAAACCGATAATTCAGTTACCAGAAATTTCTTGTTTCATCTCAGAAGACAGATAAGTAACTTTTTCAATTAATGAGAAAGAGGTAGTCAGCTTGTTCAGAATGGTTTCAAAATGCTCCGCAAGCAGATATCATCCAAAGTTAAACAGCCTTTTTCTCTATCTCTCTCTTGCTTACTTATATATTTTTTCACTCATTTATGAAATCATGTGGGTGGCACTACGGGAGCTGACCTTCCCATTGGTCACCTGGGAAGTCTAATCGGATTGGCTCTTGGAAATTTCATTTTTAACAGCCAAAAAGCCTTCTGGCTGTAGTTCTCGCAACATAACACCGGGGGCAGCGTGATGGACAGACACAGCAATACATACAGCATTTTTAGACAGTGAAATTATTATTTCTTTAAAATATGTAATAACTGTCATAATTTCTTGTATTAATCTCTCACAATATTCATTCTATATGGGGCAGGATCACGTCACCTCTCTGATCATTTTGATATCAAACATCAATATGCCTTTAGCATATACTATATTAAGGCAATTTAATACTGTTAATTATTAGCTTAAAATGCATTACAATTTTATCAGTATCCTGGCATTTATATATAAATAACAGCCTATTTTGAATTCAGTATTGTATTGTATTCCAACAAGAATATGCCATATTTCATATTTCTAATGGATCTTGGAAGCATGAATCCTTTCTATGCAGATACATTTTCACTTCCATGCAGTATCTTGTATTTGTCATCATCTTAGTTCCATCTGGAAAATAGGAAAGCATGTTATATATACATGTAATTCAAATATGGTATTATTAAAATTTTTATTTAATCTATAATAATTCTGAATTTATTTCCTATATAAATGTCCCATGCAGCAATTATCTATTAATACAATGCGTTTATATTTATTATCATATAAAAGACCGTCACATATCCATTAAAAATATATATATTTTCTTATAATGCTGAAATGTATTTTACTTGCCTATAACATAGTTGTTTTAAAATTTCATTGTGAGCCATTTGCTTTCTCTGTGTTATCCTAAGGTCTTCACTGCCCTTTCAGTACTCAGTTCCCAGACTCTTTGTCTCTTACTCACCACATGGGGTCCCCTGCACCTAAGTGCAATGCTGAAACTCTCACAAGATTTGTCACCTGAGCTAGATTCTTAGGTACATTGGGAGGGGTAAATAGATTTTATCTCACATTCCCAAGCAATCACACATATGGTTTCTGAAACTGTGGCTACATTTTAATTAAACCAAATGCCTTAGTGTCAAGCCTTTGGAGACATCCTGGAGATGTGTATTCAGAATTTTACCTGTGTTAATTTTCAGTTCCTTGTGGTTATACAATTGCATAATTTAGCATATTGAGTGTGGGAGATCTCTAAATGAATTATTTGATGTGCACATCCACAGACTTATTAAATAAAGACAAATATACTTGTATATATTATTTAATAATATTTCAAATACCTTGACATAAATCCCCCTTTCCAATTCAAAAACATGTAGGACACATGTATTTGAATTGGATCAAAGTTAGTGGTATTTGGTGAGGATGTTGACCGTACACATCATAGACAGTCTTCTATGTAGATAGTCTGTCATTTTTGAGCCTTCATGTTTATCAGCTAGACATCTTTAACTACAGTATGTCTTTATTTCATTTGGGGATATGACACTTCATTCTCCCTCTATAACTTGTAGTTGGGATCTTGGATGACATGCTCGCAATTGATTGCTATGTACCCATTTATCTATGAAACTTTCATTTTTGGGGATCCGTATTTTATAGGCCACTGGAGATATTTTGTCAGTAATGACAAAAGGACCTATCCATGAGGGTACAAATTTCTTCTCCCTAACCTGATCTCTTCCAAAGTTATAAAGATAAACTTTATCATTTATTTCATATTCCTTTTTGGATGTTTTGAGATCATAATAGGTTTTAGTGGCAGTTGCGGCTCTTTCTAAATTCCTTTGAGCAAATGCAAACGCATATTGCAGGTGCTTTCTTAGGCCTAGATTTAGAGTTGGGCGGTAGCCGTGAAAACCAGCGTTAGAGGCTCCTAACGCTGGTTTTAGGCTACCTCCGGTATTTGGAGTCATTAAAAAAAGGGTCTAACGCTCACTTTTCAGCCGCGACTTTTCCATACCGCAGATCCCCTTACATAAATTGCGTATCCTATCTTTTCAATGGGATTTTTCTAACTCCGGTATTTAGAGTCGTGTCTGAAGTGAGCGTTAGAATTCTAACGACAAAACTCCAGCCGCAGAAAAAAGTCAGTAGTTAAGAGCTTTCTGGGCTAACGCCGGTTCATAAAGCTCTTAACTACTGTACTCTAAAGTACACTAACACCCATAAACTACCTATGTACCCCTAAACCGAGGTCCCCCCACATCGCCGCCACTCGATTAAATTTTTTTAACCCTAATCTGCCGACCGTCACCTACATTATACTTATGTACCCCTAATCTGCTGCCCCTAACACCGCCAACCCCTATATTATATTTATTAGCCCCTAATCTGCCCCCCACAACGTCGCAGCCAGCTACCTACAATAATTAACCCCTAATCTGCCGACCGCAAAGCGCTGCCACCTACGTTATACTTATGTACCCCTAATCTGCTGCCCCTAACACCGCCGACCCCTATATTATATTTATTAACCCCTAATCTGCCCCCCCTCAACGTCGCCTCCACCTGCCTACACTTATTAACCCCTTATCTGCCGAGCGGACCGTACCGCTATTATTAAAAAGTTATTAACCCCTAATCCGCCTCACTAACCCTATAATAAATAGTATTAACCCCTAATCTGCCCTCCCTAACATCGCCGACACCTAACTTCAAACATTAACCCCTAATCTGCCGACTGGAGCTCACCGCTATTCTAATAAATGTATTAACCCCTAAAGCTAAGTCTAACCCTAACACTTAACACCCCCTAAATTAAATATAATTTTAATCTAACGAAATTAATTAACTCTTATTAAATAAATTATTCCTATTTAAAGCTAAATACTTACCTATAAAATAAATCCTAATATAGCTACAATATAAATTATAATTATATTATAGCTATTTTAGGATTAATATTTATTTTACAGGTAACTTTGTATTTATTTTAACCATGTACAATAGCTATTATATAGTTAAGAACTATTTAATAGCTAAAATAGTTAAAATAATTACAAATGTACCTGTAAAATAAATCCTAACCTAAGTTACAATTAAACCTAACTCTACACTATCAATAAATTAATTAAATAAAATACCTACAATTACCTACAATTAAACCTAACACTACACTATCAATAAATTAATTAAATACAATACCTACAAATAACTACAATGAAATAAACTAACTAAAGTACAAAAAATAAAAAAGAACTAAGTTACAAAAAATAAAAAAATATTTACAAACATAAGAAAAATATTACAACAATTTTAAACTAATTACACCTACTCTAAGCCCCCTAATAAAATAACAAAGCCCCCCAAAATAAAAAAATGCCCTACCCTATTCTAGATTACTAAAGTTCAAAGCTCTTTTACCTTACCAGCCATGAACAGGGCCCTTTGCAGGGCATGCCCCAAGAAGTTCTGCTCTTTTGCCTGTAAAAAAAACATACAATACCCCCCCCAACATTACAACCCACCACCCACATACCCCTAATCTAACCCAAACCCCCCTTAAATAAACCTAACACTAAGCCCCTGAAGATCTCCCTACCTTGAGTCGTCTTCACCCAGCCGAGCCAAATTCTTCATCCAAGCGGAGCAAGAAGAGATCCTCCATCCGGTAGAAGTCTTCATCCAAGCGGGGCAGAAGAGGTCTTCCATCCGATTGAAGTCTTCATCCAAGCGGGATCTTCTATCGTCATCCATCCGGAGCGGAGCGGCAGGATCCTGAAGACCTCCGACACGGAACATCCATCCTGGCCGGCGACTGAACGACGAATGACGGTTCCTTTAAATGACAACATCCAAGATGGCGTCCCTCGAATTCCGATTGGCTGATAGGATTCTAATCTAATCAGCCAATCAGAATCAAGTTCAATCCGATTGGCTGATTGGATCAGCCAATCGGATTGAACTTGATTCTGATTGGCTGATTCCATCAGCCAATCAGAATATTCCTACCTTAATTCCGATTGGCTGATAGAATCCTATCAGCCAATCGGAATTCGAGGGACGCCATCTTGGATGACGTCATTTAAAGGAACCGTCATTCGGCTAGTAGGCGTCGGGAGAAGAGGATGTTCCGCATCGGATGGAAGTTGATGGCTCCCGAAGAAAGAAGATTGAAGATGCCGTTGATAGAAGACTTCATCCGGAACATGGACCTCTTCAGCTCCCGCTTGGATGATGACTTCAGCCGGATCATTGACCTCTTCAGCCCCCCACTTGGGCTTGGATCAGGACATCGGAGGAGCTCTTCTGGATCGATCGGTGAACCTGGTATGGTGAAGATAAGGTAGGAAGATCTTCAGGGCCTTAGTGTTAGGTTTATTTAAGGGGGGTTTGGGTTAGATTAGGGGTATGTGGGTGGTGGGTTGTAATGTTGGGGGGGGGGTATTGTATGTTTTTTTCTACAGGCAAAAGAGCTGAACTTCTTGGGGCATGCCCCGCAAAGGGCCCTGTTCAGGGCTGGTAAGGTAAAAGAGCTTTGAACTTTAGTATTTTAGAATAGGGTAGGGCATTTTTTTTATTTTGGGGGGCTTTGTTATTTTATTAGGGGGCTTAGAGTAGGTGTAATTAGTTTAAAATTGTTGTAATATTTTTCTTATGTTTGTAAATATTTTTTTATTTTTTGTAACTTAGTTCTTTTTTATTTTTTGTACTTTAGATAGTTTATTTCATTGTAGTTATTTGTAGGTATTGTATTTAATTTATTTATTGATAGTGTAGTGTTAGGTTTAATTGAAGATAATTATAGGTATTTTATTTAATTAATTTAATGATAGTGTAGTGTTAGGTTTAATTGTAACTTAGGTTAGGATTTATTTTACAGGTAATTTTGTAATTATTTTAACTATTTTAGCTATTAAATAGTTCTTAACTATTTAATAGCTATTGTACCCGGTTAAAATAAATGCAAAGTTACCTGTAAAATAAATATTAATCCTAAAATAGCTATAATATAATTATAATTTATATTGTAGCTATATTAGGATTTATTTTACAGGTAAGTATTTATCTTTAAATAGGAATAATTTATTTAATAAGAGTTAATTAATTTCGTTAGATTAAAATTATATTTAACTTAGGGGGGTGTTAGTGTTAGGGTTAGACTTAGCTTTAGGGGTTAATACATTTATTAGAATAGCGGTGAGCTCCATTTGGCAGATTAGGGGTTAATAATTGAAGTTAGGTGTCGGCGATGTTAGGGAGGGCAGATTAGGGGTTAATACTATTTATTATAGGGTTAGTGAGGCGGATTAGGGGTTAATAACTTTATTATGATAGAGGTGCGGTCCGGTCGGCAGATTAGGGGTTAATGAGTGTAGGCAGGTGGAGGCGACGTTGTGGGGGGCAGATTAGGGGTTAATAAATATAATATAGGGGTCGGCGGTGTTAGGGATAGAAGATTAGGGGTACATAAGGATAATGTAAGTAGCGGCGGTTTATAATATGCAGGGGTCAGCGATAGCGGGGGCGGCAGATTAGGGGTTAATAAGTGTAAGGCTAGGGGTGTTTAGACTCGGGTACATGTTAGAGTGTTAGGTGCAGACGTAGGAAGTGTTTCCCCATAGCAAACAATGGGGCTGCGTTAGGAGCTGAACGCAGCTTTTTTGCAGGTGTTAGGTTTTTTTTCAGCTCAAACAGCCCCATTGTTTCCTATGGGGGAATCGTGCATGAGCACGTTTTTGAGGCTGGCCGCGTCCGTAAGCAACTCTGGTATTGAGAGTTGAAGCTGCGTTAAATATGCTCTACGCTCCTTTTTTGGAGCCTAACGCAGCCTTTATGTGGACTCTCAATACCAGAGTTATTTTTATGGTGCGGCCAGAAAAAAGCCGGCGTTAGCTACGCGGGTCCTTACCGACAAAACTCTAAATCTAGCCGTTAGGTTCTCCACATATTGATGTGTATTGGCAGCGTTTATCAAGTTTTGGTCTGATGTACGGTACAGCAGATGCTGAGGTAGAACCATTCTTCTACCAGTCATCAGTTCAAAAGGTGACATCTTGGTAGCACTACTTGGAGTTGCTCTTAATGCCATTAAGACTAGAGGTAGTTTTACATCCCGGTCTTTACCCGTTTCACTCACAAACTTTTTGAGGCTTTTAACAATGGACTGGTTGTAACGCTCTACACCACCACTTGAGGCAGCTCTATAAGCAATATGGAGCTTTCTTTTAACCCCTAGTATTTTCCACATTTTGGTCATCACTTCGCTAGTGAAGTGGGTTCCCCGATCTGATTCGTTTCTTTGGGGCAAACCAAATCTGGAAAAAAAAAGGTTGATGAGCAATGCTGCACATGTTTCCGCACTATTGTTAGGTGCACTAATGCACTCTACCCATTTAGTGAACAGGCATGTCACGGTTAACATGTATTTGTTACCTCTTGATGATCTTGTTACTGGACCAATAAAATCAATTTGTATATCTGACCATGGCATTACCATCCCCCTTTTCTGCAATGGCGCTCTATGCGTTGGTGCAGTGGGTTGGAACTGTGGACAGATTAAACACCCTTGACAGTAGGTTTGAACATCTTTCAACATGTGTGGCCAAAAAGCGTAATCACGTAATATTTCATACGTGAGTTTGGCACCACGATGACCAGATGTGGGAGCATCATGGGCATGTTGAAGCATTAGACCTCTGAACTTGGTGGGTACTACCCATTGCTGGATGCCAGTTTTGGAGGTTCTAATTAACAAACCATCCTGTAACTTGAATTGTGATCTAGATTTTACTAAGATTCTAAGATCTTCTTTGCCAATACAATCATCTTTTGATATGGGGTTGCTTTCAGGATCTTCTATGTGTTTATAGAAGATGCCTACAATGGGGTCTTCTTTTTGACTAGTGATCAGGTCCTCACTAGGAGAATCCTGACTCCATTGTACCAAGTTAGGCTCACTCTGTTGTTTTGCCTGGTTTCTGGTAATGGCTTCTACCTGAATTGCACCCATTAAGTGGTCAATATTAAGGAGTTCTCCAGTTATGGCTCCTTGTTTGGCTAATGAATCTGCAAGGTCATTGCCTTCCTTATCTGGACCTAGAACTTTGGAATGACCCTTGGTCTTTTCCAGTGTATGGTTAAATCATTGGATACCACCAGAATATCAATCTCGCAGAACAACTTGCCATGCTTGACTGGTTTGTTATTGCTTTTCTGCATGCCATTTCTTTTCCAAGTTGGCAGGTATTCAACAAAACTGTCACACACATAATTTGAGTCAGTTATGATCACAAATTCATGAATACCATGTTCAATAGCCATTTCAATGGTTTTGAAAACAGCAGTTAGTTCTGCAACTTGACTGGATCTTGGTCCAATGTTGAAACCTATAGATATATTTGGGAATTAATTTGCCCCAGTTATACCAATGCCAGTGACTAATCTGTGCTCATTATCAATAGTGGCATGGTAAGAACCACCATCAACATATACCCAAGGTAATGTTTGGCAATTTTCCACATTGTACGTTTTATATGGGGAAAGCAATTGTTCCTCCAGAAAATCATCTTCTGATAATTCTTCCCCAGGATCTCTAGCAGTACAGTCGTGGAGCTCAGCAAGCCCCTGTGCAACTGGATTCTTTTTATTCTGCTTGTAGCGAATTTCTAATGGCCAGCCTTGCAAGGAAAGAGTCCACGCTGTTATGCGGCTATTTGACAAATTCCCATCTCTTATTCTTTCACTTTGCAAATATAGCAAAGGCTGGTGGGCCGTTTCTACAATAATTTTCTCGCCCTGTATATAGCTGTGGAAATTTTGTAGAGCCCATACAGTAGATAAGAGGGCTTTTTCGCAATCGTTAAACTTTATTTCTACTGGGGATAGATTTTTGCTCGCATAAGCAATGGCTTTGTTCAAATTATCATGCTTTTGGTATAAAACAGCACTCATGCTTATATCTGTGTAACCTGTCTCTAAGAAGAAAGGTTTACCACCTTCAGGGTACGCTAAGCAAGGTGCTTGAGTGAGTTTTCTCTTCAGCTCTCTGATGGCTGTCTCTTGAGACTCACTCCAGTGCCATTTCACATCTTTCTTTAGAAGAAGTAGTAGTGGTTTAGCTAATTCCGCATAATTATCAATGAATTTGCGAGAATAATTTGTCATACCCAGGAATGATCTCAATTCCTTTAAGTTAGTTGGGTTTTTAGAATTCACTATAGCTTCCACCTTTTTCTTCTGGGGATTTAATCCTTCAGAGGTAACTTCATGTCCCAAGAAGTTTACACGAGTGCGGCACCATTGAGCTTTTTGTAGGGATAATTTGACACCTGCCCTTTTAAGTTGGCTGAGGACGTGTTTAAGCTCTGCGACGTGTTTTTCAAAGTCTGTGCTTTTGATTAAAACATCATCAACATAAGATAAAGTCCCCCTTTCCAGTGCATCAGGCATAGCCTTATGCATGAATACAGCAAATTCATGTCCAGAATTTATGTATCCAAAAGGAAGTCTTTGAAATGCATATTGGACCTTTTGGAAGGAGAATGCTAGCTTATATTGTTCCTCTTCATGTACCTTTATGGTCCAATATCCCTGTGCACAATCAATGGCAGTGAATATTTTGGATCCCTGCATTTGTGCTAGGCATTGGTCAATATATAGCACAGGCCAGCCAAACATGTATACTCGTTTGTTTAGCTGTCTTAAGTCAGCACACAAACGCCATTGTCCATTGGTCTTAAGGACACCTAGAATAGGATTATTATAAGAGCTGTGCACCTGTCTGATAATACCTCTTTCTTCCAAATTCCTTATGATCTCTGCAAGAGAATCATATGAGGCTAAGGGAAGTCTGTATTGTTTGACAAATACAGGTGGTGCATCAGGATCTGTTTGTATTCTTGCAATGTGCAAGTCTGTAGTACCACAGTCATAAGAATCCTTAGCAAAAATATCCTTGTACTCCATCAGTTCTTGCAGCTTTTGGCGTTCATCATCGCTGGAACAGCCATTAGCTAAGGATATTTGCTCTTCGACTATTTGCTGAAATCCTGGAAAGATTTCAGGCTGTCCTATATCATAGGCTTCTTCCAATCAAGAGGTGAGATCCCCTTGATTATAGTTTATATTGCTCCCATGACTCTGGGTATTGGGGTAATCTTGCTGTTTGATTGGCTGATCAAACACTAGAGAGGCTTCTTCAATTTTACAGATGCCTTCCTCTGAGCTGAAGGGATAAATAGACTGAACATTAAATAGACCCTCTGGCATAGATGCAAAGGATTGTTCTACTAATTGTTTTTCAGTTAAGTATCCTTCAGGTATTAGCCCAATTACAATATTCTGTACATGTACAACAACATGTATTGGAACAGTCCCAATATTCACCATAGGAGTGTAGATTACTGTGACACCTAGATTTTGTATTCTATGGGAGAGGCAAATCAGTGTTTCAGAAGTTTTTAATTTCTGACCTCTTTTTACCTGTAAGGGTAAAAGAAATTTATCAGCCCCAACAGGAATTATAACATCGCTAGATACCTGCATATTCACAGCATATGGCAATTGCTGGTTTGATTTCAGGGCTGCATTTTCATCCTGAAATACTTCAGGGTCCCCCTTTAACCTGCTCCAGAGGCAAGAATTAATCAAATCTATTTGTATGGCATATCTATGTAAGATATCATTGCCAATGTATATTTGATTATTGGGAGTATTTAAAACTAAAAACAGGGGCTTCACTGACTTATTACCAATAGAGATAGATAATAAGCACTTAGCTGTGATGTTATAGCTTTCAGACCTGTTATCCAGGTTGTGGACACAGTGGTCTTGGGGAGAAAGATATTTAATCACTTTAGGTTCAGCTATTTGCGCTAATAAACCTACGCTTATATAGTTAGCTTCCTGTTTTAAGTTTAATTTAGCATACTTGGTTTTACCAAGGTCATGCACTTGTATAGGGATAAATAGATCCTCTTTAACTCTCTCAATCCCTGTGAGGTATTGAGCTTGGCCTCCCCCCTTAGGGATTCTATGATCCCCCTTGTGGAGTGATATGGTTAATACATCGCCATCTAGGGAAATATTCGCTATCTTTCCAGCTGAAATTTTAAAAGTATTACCATCAGAGCCACTAAAAGGAGTCTGATCATCTATCTGTAGAATAGTGATTTCAGGTACAGAGTTATTCCTGAAATGAATCTCCACAGCATCTGGTTTCTCTTCCACCACATGACAGCTATGTCGGGTGCGAGATATACCAGATTTTTCATAATTGATGGGCCTTTTAACTTGTGACCAAATTACATTATTTATGCAATCAATTATGGTGCTTAATCGCTTCAGGAGATCACTACCAATAATTAAACGATCAGTTGGCAGATCCACTATAATGACAGGGTGTCTTATGACCCTGTTCCCCAATTTAAATTTTAACCAGGCAGTACCGTAAACTTTTAGGGAGTCACCCCCAACACCTATTAGAGAACCGTCAAATTCTCTTATTTTAGGTTTGTGGGGTGTTAGCTCATTTAGCTGTGTGTAGTACCTGTGGGATAAGATAGTTGCCTGAGATCCGGTGTCAATTAATCCCATGATAGGGTTGGAGACTGAATCTTGCAGCTCAACCAATACATAATATCTCCCTGCAGTTTCTATCATTTCACACATAAAGTTGGCGTTATCATACATCTGTGGGCTTCGCCACGTGTTACCTGAATTCACCATGCTTTCCGATGCAGAAGAAGCTTCATACCTACCGGTCTCCTCTATGACAGGGCCCGCTGTATTCTTGTGTACTGCATCTGTGGAAATAAGGTTAAGGGAGTGCTGCAAAGGAAGAGATTTGTTAATTTTTCCCGGATGAGGTCGCCTGTCATCACAGCTAAATTGTCCGTTTTCGGTCTGTGGGGAGAGAACATGATTAGTATCATTGATATTTATTATCACATTTTGTATATCTCTCCCCTTCCCTTCAGGTGATACTGCAGTATTTATGACTGTGCCTGTGGTCCACTGCTGACCACTGGCTGTACCCCTAAAAAACTATTGTTCGGTTGCTGAGCCGTAGAAGGTTGACTCATATTAGCGAATTGTTCGCTCAACCGATTTAACTGGGTAAACAGCATATCTACCTGATTGTACAAGTTACCTCTACCCCTGGGCCTATCTCTTGATGCCCCATGATAATGATTCCTGGACCATTGGGTTCCCTCAGAATCAGGGCCACTATTTATATTCTGGCGTGGTTGCCCCTGGGGTTCAGCTTGTTCAGTATTAGTACTTTGGGGAGCATTATATACCTGGGGTGTCTGGTTACCCTGAGAATATCTTCGCCGTCTATTGTATCTACCCTTGCGCGGATACCAACTATTTGGTGAGTATTCTCTTTGTGAGTAATTATTTACCTGATTATGTCCCCCACTTTGGTTATAGTCTCCCTGCACCTACACCAGTGTAGGGGAGGGGGCAGAGTTAAACCTCTGTGGAGATGGCCTGTTTTGACTGGCCACTTCCGCATAAGTTCTCTTTTTAGACTCCAAATTGAGGGGGCTAGGTGACACCCTAGTTTCTGCTACAATTTTGGGTTTTGACTCCTTTTTCACCCCCTGTTCACTGGACTGCTGAATAGAGTATAATTTTGTACTCTCTTTGATCAGCCATTCCAATGAGCAGTCCTCATCAAAATCTCTAGCTAGTTAATTTTGATGGGTGTAGGCAGTGCTTCAAAAAATAAATTTACAAATTCTGAGCCATCAAATCTGGGGTTATCTTCAGCCATGCTATACGCATTTTTCAATTCAGAAAGGAATTCGATTGGACTCTGATTCGCACGACACTTTAAACCATATACCGATATTTTCGCGGCAGTTTTAGTGCGATATTGCCCGAATTCTTTTCTGCATTGTCGTTTTATCCCATTCCAGGAATGAATATTCATATCCTTTAGTGAAGCAAAGAATTTGTGATGTTTACTGTCAAATACCCAAGGCAGAAATTCGATTTTTAATTTCTCACTTGTAACATTCATTATAGCTAACGCATTTTCAAAAGCCTCTAAATGATCAATTACAGATGTTGTTCCCTTATTGGAGAATATAGGTACTGCACGTTGTGCGAAGGTGATTATTTTATGGGAATCATATACTTTATCAAACTTACTTTGGGATTCTCTGTTAGAGTTTCCCTCCCCCGCACCAGCTGTGTTACAGCAGTCCTCTGGATTTATATCATGAGGTGACTGCCTATTTGGGAAATCTATTTCTGATCCATTAGGGGTCATTTGTCTATACTGTTCCATATACTTCTGTACCTCGTCCCTGACGCGTTCACTAAAGGAGTTAGCATTATCTGCATTATTCTCACTTTTAATATAAGGGTTTTCATTATGGCGATATGACCTTTTTAAATTGCTTAATTCTCTCTGGCTTTGCGCAAGCTGTTTATTTAAAACTTGTATATGTGCGAGTAAGTCTATGTTATGCTTATCTAAGGCGGTTAGGTTTTGGGAAAATTCATCCATTTTATTTTTGGCTATTTTTAAATCCTCTTCGCGTCTGCGTGAGGAACGAATACTATTTTCTAGCTCTTGTATTTGCAATCGTTTGTCTATGACACTCAACGACATTTCGTCAATAATGCATATTAAAAGGGGCCAAGATTTTAGTATTAGTTTGTCTCGCTTTTTGAGAGTCTTGCATTGATTAATCATTAATAATTCCTGGAAGAATTCATTCTCTTCATTCCACATATTATTATTAACGGTAATATTTTTAGCTCTAGTTTCAAGTATATCCACAAAATCATTTAATTCACCCGCAATATTTAACTTCCCTTTAATGTAACTTAAGATATCTTTCTTAAGGACCTGACCTTTAGTAATGGGTATTGTAATGGGACCATTTTCATCGCTATGTATAGAATTAAATGAGTCACTTCTGGCTACAGACATTATTATATTTGTTTAGTATTCAGTTAAATTAAAACGCTAATACAATTTTTGCCAATAAAAAGAGAGAAAAAAAATTATAGTTTAAAAAAATAGTATTAATTTTGAAATATGAAAAATTAATATTTCGAAATTTGAAAAATTAATATTTTTGATTAACTTCGAAAATATGAAAAATTTATATTTTTGATTAATTTTAAAATATGAAAAATTAATATTTTTATTAATTTTTCAAAAATTAATCTTTAATAATATTTCAAAATATTAATATCAATCTCGAAATATGAAAATCAATATTTCAACTTTTCAAAATTATATCTTCAAAATATTAACTACAGGGAGTGCAGAATTATTAGGCAAATGAGTATTTTGACCACATCATCCTCTTAATGCATGTTGTCTTACTCCAAGCTGTATAGGCTCGAAAGCCTACTACCAATTAAGCATATTAGGTGATGTGCATCTCTGTAATGAGAAGGGGTGTGGTCTAATGACATCAACACCCTATATCAGGTGTGCATAATTATTAGGCAACTTCCTTTCCTTTGGCAAAATGGGTCAAAAGAAGGACTTGACAGGCTCAGAAAAGTCAAAAATAGTGAGATATCTTGCAGAGGGATGCAGCACTCTTAAAATTGCAAAGCTTCTGAAGCGTGATCATCGAACAATCAAGCGTTTCATTCAAAATAGTCAACAGGGTCACAAGAAGCGTGTGGAAAAACCAAGGTGCAAAATAACTGCCCATGAACTGAGAAAAGTCAAGCGTGCAGCTGCCAAGATGCCACTTGCCACCAGTTTGGCCATATTTCAGAGCTGCAACATCACTGGAGTGCCCAAAAGCACAAGGTGTGCAATACTCAGAGACATGGCCAAGGCAAGAAAGGCTGAAAGACGACCACCACTGAACAAGACACACAAGCTGAAACGTCAAGACTAGGCCAAGAAATATCTCAAGACTGATTTTTCTAAGGTTTTATGGACTGATGAAATGAGAGTGAGTCTTGATGGGCCAGATGGATGGGCCCGTAGCTGGATTGGTAAAGGGCAGAGAGCTCCAGTCCGACTCAGACGCCAGCAAGGTGGAGGTGGAGTACTGGTTTGGGCTGGTATCATCAAAGATGAGCTTGTGGGGCCTTTTCGGGTTGAGGATGGAGTCAAGCTCAACTCCCAGTCCTACTGCCAGTTTCTGGAAGACACCTTCTTCAAGCAGTGGTACAGGAAGAAGTCTGCATCCTTCAAGAAAAACATGATTTTCATGCAGGACAATGCTCCATCACACGCGTCCAAGTACTCCACAGCGTGGCTGGCAAGAAAGGGTATAAAAGAAGAAAATCTAATGACATGGCCTCCTTGTTCACCTGATCTGAACCCCATTGAGAACCTGTGGTCCATCATCAAATGTGAGATTTACAAGGAGGGAAAACAGTACACCTCTCTGAACAGTGTCTGGGAGGCTGTGGTTGCTGCTGCACGCAATGTTGATGGTGAACAGATCAAAACACTGACAGAATCCATGGATGGCAGGCTTTTGAGTGTCCTTGCAAAGAAAGGTGGCTATATTGGTCACTGATTTGTTTTTGTTTTGTTTTTGAATGTCAGAAATGTATATTTGTGAATGTTGAGATGTTATATTGGTTTCACTGGTAAAAATAAATCATTGAAATGGGTATATATTTGTTTTTTGTTAAGTTGCCTAATAATTATGCACAGTAATAGTCACCTGCACACACAGATATCCCCCTAAAATAGCTATAACTAAAAACAAACTAAAAACTACTTCCAAAACTATTCAGCTTTGATATTAATGAGTTTTTTGGGTTCATTGAGAACATGGTTGTTGTTCAATAATAAAATTAATCCTCAAAAATACAACTTGCCTAATAATTCTGCACTCCCTGTACAAATATATGATATCAAATATGATGGATTTAATAAACCTCAAACAGTGCCTCCAATATATTATGTCAGTATATTTATGAAAATCTTAGTAGTTGCTCTCCAAATAATATATCAGCTTATGGCAGCGTTATAACACAATACAAATAATAATTATCCTTAAAAATAGAAATCCTTAATCAACATGCATCTACTAGAAACCATACAATTAATAAAAATATCTGAATTCTTTTATTTAGTTAATATCCATGAACATTTTTGAAATATATTTGTAATAAAAGAATATGACACAATATTATATACGTTAAAACCAACTATTAAGATATGCTATCCTTCTTATAAAACCCAGAAAAATTTATCCTTAAAACCAACCTTATTTACAAATAGCCTTTTATTTAGTTAACACAACGAGACTAAAATCTTTATCTTTTAACATCCAAGCGATACAATTTTAAACAGTGCTTATAAACAATAGGGTAATATATATATTATGCTATTTAACTGCAATTTATCCTAATACAATATTAATTTACAATATCAGAACTTGCACAGATAAGTTACTTAGCCTACAAAAGACAAACTTAACACCATATAGGACTATGAGACATTAATTAAAATACAAACTGCTCTCTTAATCTATCAACTGTAATTTAAACTGCAGTGACTTTAAAATATCACATGTAATTAGCAGCCCTTTTCTTATACTTTACCAAAATGATCAAATCGATAATTCAGTTACCAGAAATTTCTTGTTTCATCTCAGAAGACAGATAAGTAACTTTTGCAATCAATGAGAAAGAGGTAGTCAGCTTGTTCAGAATGGTTTCAAAATGCCCAGCAGAAGATATCATCCAAAGTTAAACAGCCTTTTTCTCTATCTCTCTCTTGCTTACTTATATATGTTTTCACTCATTTATGAAATCATGTGGGTGGCACTACGGGAGCTGACCTTCCCATTGGTCACCTGGGAAGTCTAATCGGATTGGCTCTTGGAAATTTCATTTTTAATAGCCAAAAAGCCTTCTGGCTGTAGTTCTCGCAACATAACACCGGGGGCAGCGTGATGGACAGACACAGCAATACATACAGCATTTTTAGACAGTGAAATTATTATTTCTTTAAAATATGTAATAACTGCCATAATTTCTTGTATTAATCTCTCACAATATTCATTTTATATGGGGCAGGATCATGTCACCTCTCTGATCATTTTGATATCAAACATCAATATGCCTTTAGCATATACTATATTAAGGCAATTTAATACTGTTAATTATTAGCTTAAAATGCATTACAATTTTATCAGTATCCTGGCATTTATATATAAATAACAGCCTATTTTGAATTCAGTATTGTATTGTATTCCAACAAGAATATGCCATATTTAATGTTTCTAATGGATCTTGGAAGCATGAATACTTTCTATGCAGATACATTTTCACTTCCATGCAGTATCTGTAAAATAGGAAAGCATGTTATATATACATGTAATTCAAATATGGTATTATTAAAATTTGTATTTAATCTATAATAATTCTGAATTTATTTCCTATATAAATGTCCCATGCAGCAATTATCTATTAATACAATGCGTTTATATTTATTATCATATAAAAGACCGTCACATATCCATTAAAAATATATATATTTTCTTATAATGCTGAAATGTATTTTACTTGCCTATAACTTAGTTGTTTTAAAATTTCATTGTGAGCCATTTGCTTTCTATGTGTTATCCTAAGGTCTTCACTGCCCTTTCTTTGTCTCTTACTCACCACATGGGGTCCCCTGCACCTAAGTGCAATGCTGAAACTCTCACAAGATTTGTCACCTGAGCTAGATTCTTAGGTACATTGGGAGGGGTAAATAGATTTTATCTCACATTCCCAAGCAATCACACATATGGTTTCTGAAACTGTGGCTACATTTTAATTAAACCAAATGCCTTAGTGTCAAGCCTTTGGAGACATCCTGGAGATGTGTATTCAGAATTTTACCTGTGTTAATTTTCAGTTCCTTGTGGTTATACAATTGCATAATTTAGCATATTGAGTGTGGGAGATCTCTAAATGAATTATTTGATGTGCACATCCACAGACTTATTAAATAAAGACAAATATACTTGTATATATTATTTAATAATATTTCAAATACCTTGACACTTTTTTACAATGTTGCTTCAGTTCATTAGAGGATTTGTGGGTATTCATATATGCTCAGCTTTGTTAAGGTCCTGCCACAGCAATCGGGTTGAGGTCTGGACTTTGACGGGGCCATTGCAACACCTTGATTCTTTTCTTTTTCAGCCATTCTGTGGTCAATTTGCTGGTGTGCTTGGGGTCATTGTCCTGTTGCACGACCCAATTTCGCCAAGCTTTAGCTGTCTGACAGATGGCTTCACATTTGACTCTAGAATACTTTGGTATACAGAGGAGTTCATGGTTGACTCAATGACTGCAAGGTGCCCAGGTCCTGTGGCTGCAAAACAAGCACAAATCATGACCCCTCCACCACTGTGCTTGAAAGTTGGTTTGAGGTGTTTGTGCTGATATGCTGTGTTTAGTTTTGCCAAACGTGACACTGCATTATGGCCATACTACTCCACTTTTATTCTCGTCTGTCCAAAGTACATTGTTCCAGAAGTCTTGAGGTTTGTTCAGATGCAACTTTGCAAGCCTGAGCTGTGGTGCCATGTTCTTTTTAGAGAGAAGAGGCTTTCTCCTGACAACCCTTCCATACAAACCATGCTTGGTCAGTTTTTTCTAATTTTACTGTCATAAACTTTAACATGCTGAGGCCTGTAGAGTCTGAGATGTAACTCTTGGTTTGTTTGCAATTTCTCTGAGCAATGCACGGTCTGACCTTGGGTTGAATTTGCTGGGACGTCCACTCCTGGGAAGATTGGCAAATGCCTTGAATGTTTTCTACTTGTAAATAATCTTTCTCACTGTAGAATGATAGACTTTAAATTGTTTGTAAATGTCCTTATAACTTTCCCCAGATTGACGGGCAGCATCTATTGCTTCTCTAAGATCATTGCTGATGCTCCTTGGCATTGTGTTAACACACACCTGAATGCTCCAGACCAGCAAACTGCTAAAACTAAGGCTAAAGGTGGTCACACTTGCTGATGATCAATTAATCAAGGGCATTTGATTAGCAGCACCTGGCTGCTACTTATCCTCTTAATTCCTATGGAAGCAGTAAGGGTGTACTTAGTTTTTCAAACATGGCTCCATTATTTTCTTTATTTTTGTTAAATAAATAAGGGCACGGTGTAATATGTCATGTGCTGTTGTTCATCTGAGGTTGTATTTACCTAATTTTAAGAGCTGGTAAGGACGAGATTATTGTTATTATGTCCTGATACGTAAAACCATATAATTCAAAGAGGGCGTACTTTCTTATTCACATGGCTGTATACCATTGGTTTGTGCTATGTTTGTGCTGATTTGTGCTGCAAAAACAAACATTTGTGCCAGTTTCATTTCCGAGATATTGCACTTTATATTTTAGCCCATGTGACCTGAATCTACGCCCACTTTCCACCCAATTTAATTAAATTGTAAAAAAAAAAAATACCATTTGTGTTACATTTGTACTGATTTGTGCTGCAAAAATAAACAATCGTGCTGATTTGGTTTCAGAGATATTACACATGTGACCTAAATCTCCAACCACTTTCTACACAATGTAATTAAATTGCACAAAGATCTATTCCATTTGTTTGTGCTGATTTGTGAAAGCAAAAATGAACGTTTGTGCCAGTTTTATACATTATACTTTAGCCCATGTGACCTCAGTCTCTGCCCACTTTCCACCCCATGTAATTAAATTGTAGCATCTTATTTCCCTTTATCCAGGGCAAGTGGAGAACAGAAAACCCCATGCTTTCTATTAGTCCTCTGCATGGAGTTAACAACAGGGAGCTACAATCTGCACCACCCTCCCTTTTCAGAGACATGTTACAATTCACAGGTCTCCGGTTGCTGCGGGTGGTGCATCACACAGAGGAGTCTGTGAAGTGTGTGCTTTTCAATGTGTATGTGTGTATATGTATGTTTGTATATGTATGTGTGTGTGTATATATATATATATATATATATATATATATATATATATATATATATATATATATATATATAAATTGTATATACTGTATGTAAATGACAAGGCCCAATGAAGGCCGAAACGATTGTCTGGGATTGCCATGTTCCTTGTTCAGAGAGAAATTGCCTGGTATTTTGGCGCTGGATTGACTATAATAGGCAGGATCAGACTGATATACTACAGACTGTGAAAAGCATTACTGGGCTAGAAAGAGGCTGCAGCCAGGTGGTAAATCTCCACAGAACAGGCTAACAATTTAGGATCTGGTTGGTTGTTCCTGAGAGTGCGATTCTCTGTGTGTTTGTGTGTGTATATATATACAACTATATATATATATATATATATATTCAAATAAGGAAACATTTCTGAAAAGATTGCAAAAATAATAGCAGACTTAGAAACACATAAGAATGATGTGCTCTATATAGCTTTAAATAAAGAAATAAAACAAAAAATGGCAACACATGCTAAAGAAACAGAAATGAGAGAAAATGCAAAATTATATAGAGATTTGAAAGAACGGAAAGAGATTGAGAAAAAAAAAAATGAGGAAATAGAAGTGTTTCAGGAATTAGAGGAGAATCACCAGATAGTAAGTGAATCATATACTATAAATAGAAATAGACATACGAGTACAAATTATAATAAAAATAAAGTAATAAATAAATACACAAATAATCCACAAGAGGGCACCTCAAGAACATATAATTCTCCACATTCTAATAGATATACTCATATAAATGGACAACCCAAAAGAGGAAATTTTAAGAAAAAGAATGAATATAAATATAATAAGATGCAAAGACAGAGAAAATATATGGATTCCCCTAGGAGGAGGGAAAATAATGATGAAAATAGGTCAACAAATTTTCAATCAAATGAAAATAAGCAGATGTATACCAATAGACCAGATAGAATCTTAAAGGGACAGTCAACACAAGAATTTTTGTTGTTTAAAAAGAAAGATAATCCCTTTATTACCCATTCCCCAGTTTTGCATAACCAACACTTTTATAGAAACACACTTTTTACCTCTGTGATTACCTTGTATCTAAGCCTCTGCAAACTGCCCCCTTATTTCAGTTCTTTTGAGAGACTTGCATTTTAGCCAATCAGTGCTGGCTCCAGGGTAACGTCACATGCATGAGCTCAATGTTATCGTTATGAAACACATGAACTAATGCCCTCTGGTGGTCAAAATGCATTCAGATTAGAGGCAGTCTTCAAATTTTAAAATTACATTCCCTATTTAAATCATTAAAGTTTTTTTTGGACTTGACTGTCCCTTTAAAAAGAGATAATGAATTTGTAGCCAAAAAACAAAAACCTTTTTTTAGGAAGAACAGACAGATTCACAAAAAACTCTATAGGGGAAAATACAAGTCAGGAGAACCCACACCTGATAACAAGATACATGAACAGGTTGGAAAAACGAAAAGACCCATAGAACGAGACGAGGACAGCGAGGAGAAAGAATAGTGCGATGCAAAAAGGCGAAAGTAAACAATGTTGGAGAAACAACAAAAATATTAAATTTGTCCAATACGATTTTTAATAAATCAGAATTAAAGGGACAAATCCAAAAAAAACTTTCCTGATTCAAATAGTGCATGTAATTTTAAACAACTTTTCAATTTACTTTTATCATTAATTTTGCTTTTTTCTCTTGGTATTCTTAGTTGAAAACTAAACCTAGGAGGTTCATATGCTAATTTCTTAGACCTTGAAGGCCGCCTCTAATCTGAATGCATTTTGACAGTTTTTCACCACTAGAGGGCGTTAGTTCATGTGTTTCATTTACATAACATTGAGCTCATGCACGTGAAGTTACCTAGGAGTGAGCACTGATAGGCTAAAATGCAAGTCTGTTAAAAGAACTAAAATAAGGGGGCAGTTTGCAAAGGCTTAGATACAAGGTAATTACAGAGGTAAAACATGTATTATTATAACTGTGTTGTTTATGCAAAACTGGGGAATGGGTAATAAAGGGATTATCTATCATTTTAAACCACAACAATTCTGGTGTTGACTGTCCCTTTAAATTTGTTGCAAAAGTTTATTTTTCTCTCAAGTAGAAGGTCCAGACTCTATTTTAAATTTATTTATTGACCTAAATAAATTTGTTCGTAAACTAACACTCAGGCAACACTTTGAGAAAAATAACACCAATTCCAAAAATGAATTGGGGATTGGAGATTTACAATCCTTAGAAAACTTGTTAACTCTAGAACAGGAATCAAAAGGGATAATGTATGGGAAACAGGATTAGATCAGTATACAATTGATCTTTTAAATCCTTTAGAAAGGCATAATACTGAAGGCTTTCAACATAGCCACTTTAAACCTAAGTCAATCTTTTATCCTATTCATTCCCAGGGGAACTACATACCAGTATTCCAAAAATTGGTAGAAAGAGATTTCAATGAATTATGTAATTTCTATAACCAAATTAAATCTAAGTATGATAACTTGAGCAAAGAGGAAAGAAAAGCCCTAGAGATCCTAAAAAAAGATAGGTCCATTATAATACGTGGGGCCAACAAAGGCGGCAGCATAGTTATCCAGAATAGGGAGGACTATATCAAGGAGGCGAGAAGGATCTTAGGGGACAAAGATACTTATAAAATATTGGATAGGGACCCTATTCCAAATTGCATTAAGGAATTAAATCAACTATTAGAGCTGAATTAAATGGGATCATTAGTAGGGAGGAGTCCAAAATCCTATATAATAATAAATGTAAAACTGCTATTTTCTACCACTTACCCAAGATTCATAAAAGCACTGAGAATCACCCTGGATGACGTCAGGAAAAGGGGAGGTCAGGCTGCCATTACACAATGGCTGGAGTAGTAGAAGTGTTTTTACTTGCAAAGTAATTTTTGATCCAAATTGGGCTACAGTTTTTATATCTAAAGAAGATATAATAATTAGATAGTTCCCAAAGTTCTCATAAAACAAAGAGGAAACAAACTCAAAAACTAATAGGTGACTTTCTTTTAGATCACAATCTAATTGACAGTTGGCGTAAATTACACCAAGGAACTAGAGATCACACTTTTTTCTTGTCTGTACACGACACTTACACACAAATCAATTATATTTTCAGCAGTCAATTGCTTCTGGCTAGATTATCTCATGTACATGGTCACAGTAACCCAGCTAGACATAAATCTTGGTCATTCAACCCACAACTTCTAAAAGACCCTATGTTGAACCAAACTTTACAGGAACATAGTCTCCATTTTCTTTCTGAAAATAAAATTTCTACTGACAACCATTTCAATTAATGGGGAGCTCACAACGCCTATAATAGAAGTATTCTAATTAAGGAAGCTTCTAAACTGAAAAAGGCAAAATCTGAAAAAGTTATGGCTCTTCAAGCAGAGATTGTCAGCCCCCGCAACCAGAGGCACGTAGGGGGAGGAGTTAGGTGCGTCAGCACTAGGTGAAGGTTTAGGTAGGAGGTTCCAGGAAGGGGAGTTTTGGCGCCAATCCAGTCGCTGTTACTCACCGGACAGGAGCAGTGCGTAGTTCATCTTCCCTCCCTCCCTTAGTAGTTATTGTTTTTGTCACAGCATTAAGGCAGGTGTGCTAGGCATCAAAATGTTATGACCATGGCAAAAAGTGGGGTTTATTTGATAGCCTCCCCAAGGGGTGGGAGAGCTGGGTAATTGGCTACTTGGGCACGGGGTCCCTTGAAGCGGAAAAAAGAGTAAAATAAATAACGGACTGGGCACCTTGCTATGTCCAGCGGAAATAAAGACGGCCTGGTCAATAAAAAATTGTGTATTTGAAAGTGGAAGATGATACATGTTATTGGTGCTGGCACAAACAAAGAAATTGTTATTGATTGTCATCATGTTATTGTGTTTTAACAATGGTTAATTTATAAGTGTTATTTAATAAACAGGCTGTGGCCAGATCTTTATCCAAAAATTAAGTCTCTGTCTTTATTTTATTTAAGTATTGTATAAGTGATGTTTGGCTGAGAGCCGGGGAATGGACGACTCAATGGGTCAAGCGAAGCAAAGGGATGTCCACATTAAAAGGGGTAGGGCGCCTCTCCCTTCCAATTTATTAGCTAAACAGGCAGAACTAGATTTCCTGCTTTCAGAGGAGGATGTGTGTTCCATTAAATTGACACAGGCAAATTACTTTATTTTTGCTAATAAACCTGACAAACTATTAGCCAGAAAACTTAGGAACATTACTAGATCGATATCTATCCCACAGCTTCAACGAGGAAATGGAACTCTAACGAGTCATCCTCAAGAGATAGCAGATTAATTTGCATGTTTCTATAGACAATTATATAACTTATCTAAACCTATAACCTCCGATAAACAATCAAACTCATTTCCCAAATTTTTAGTGACTGCCACTTACCTAAATAATAGTAGGATGATATAGACACACTGAATTCCCCCATTACTAGAGAGGAAGTCTGGGCAGCCATTAAGACCATTAAAAATAGCATGACACTGGGACCAGATGGTTTTTCTGGTACTTTTTACAAAACTTTTATTGACATTTTGGCAACTCCTTTAGCAGAATTTTTCTCCGCTATCATGTCATGAGCAATATGTTGCATTGGAGCTCTCAAGTGTTTGGCATCTACCTCACAAAACTAAAGCTACCCTAAAATGTTAGTGTTTTGAAAATATGAATTCACAATAGATGTGAAATCAAAAAAGTGTTGATAAAGTAATGCCTTACATGCTGTTGTTTACAATAGAAAGTGATTTAAATCTGTTTACTTATTTCTGGGTGGTGTTTTTGTTTGCAAATTGGGTCTATCTGTAACCTAAAGGTATTTAGTGAAAGTGCTTGATGTGATGAAAAAAAGTTGCATCACACTATTTATGAGGATAACTCAAAAGAAAACTGTGCAAAATGTTATAGCACAGCGGCGTGAATCGACTAAGCAGTAAAGGGGTTAAGGGAAGCTATTACTGGCAGTAACTTTTTTTCATTATATTATGCAAGAATAATATTTATTTGTGCAGTTACATTTAATGAAACTTTTTTGTGCGCGACCTATCTATAGGTCTGAAAGTGTATGAGTAACTCCATATTGTAATATACCAGTCACATAGGTCACGCAGAATCATTCAAGCATGTTTGTCTGTGTCCCTGCTATTTACTTAATTTGCATAAGAAATGACAGTATCATCAGATATCATATGCAGCTGCTGCTTGAGACGACATTCAACATGTAATATTCTATCCTATGTTGCAATATACTTTCTTTAGTTAATTTTGCCTGCTTTTGCCAAAAAAAAAAAAAAACACGTAAACCAGGGCAGACCAAACTATTGCCTGGTGCCACTTCTGGCCCACCCCAGCCTTCAATACTACAAAGCAGAAAACAGTCAGTAATTTATATTAAAAAGTAGGTACATCAGTAGGGTGACCATATTGCCGCTTTAAAAAGGAACACATATGAAAAATACATATGACAGCGTTCTTATACAAATAATTTCTTTGAACAGCCCTGAAAACAGCCCTGACATATGTATTTTTCATGTGTGTCCCTTTTTAAAGTGGCAATATGGTCACCCTATACATCAGACATGTTCATTTTATAAATTAGTGTAGTATGTATAGTTACGTTTAATTTAGTAATAGAAACTGATTTACTGTGTAATTTTAACTAATTATTTTGAGACGTTATGTTTAGCATAAATGTGAATTTAAAGGGACACTGAACCCAAATTTTTTCTTTTGTGATTCAGATAGAGCATGCATTTTTAAGCAACTTTCTAATTTACTCCTATTATCACATTTTCTTCATTCTCTTGGTATGTTTATTTGAAAAGCAAGAATGTAAGTTTAGATGCAGGACCATTTTTGGTGAACAACCTGGGTTGTCCTTGCTGATTGGACAGCACCAATAAACAAGTGCTGTCCATGGTTCTGAACAAAAAATGTGCTGGCTCCTTAGCTTAGATGCCTTCTTTTTCAAATAAAGATAGCAAGAGAACAAAGAAAAATTGATAATAGGAGTAAATTAGAAAGTTGCTTAAAATTGCATGCTCTATCTGAATCACAAAAGAAAAAATTTGGGTTCAGTGTCCCTTTAAGGTAATCTGGTCCTCAGCCAATCTACATTAGTAACTGTCTCTCCATACAAAAAAAGGGTTTGGCTGTCACTGCTCCAAACATTTTACTTCTTTCACTCCCTCCAGAGAGACTGTAGAGCACAAAATGTACCGGACATTTGTAACATTGTGCATTGTGATTGCTTAGATCAGATCACAAGCTCATTTACATCAGTCCATAAGTATCCACAGCAAAGGAGTCAAAGGAGATCAAAAGACCAGTAAACCCCTTCAGATTTTTATAAAAGTCCGTTAGCTACGAGTAATGAAACAGCTTTTCTATATATTTTTGTTATTTATTTTGCCCTCCTTTCATGTCATTTAGCTGTGAAAATTGAGCAATTTCTAATTTTTAGAACTTGAAATGCACCCTGCTGACTTCTCAAGGCTATCTCTGCTACATATCTGTCCCTAATTTGATTTATCAGATAACAGCTGCAAAACATGCATTTTAAACTAACTTTATGTTAATGGATGGCATTGTATTCAGAGGACTAAAGATTGACTCCTCCAAATAAGGCAAATGGTGGGTGGAGCTTGGCTATTGATAAATAATTGCATCAGTGACAAAATCCAACATATTTGTAAAATATAAACCCACTCCCAAAATATACTTGTAATTGGATCGCCTTATCTCCTTAAAGGGACAGTCTAGTCAAAATGAAACAGTCTGCGGAGGCTTAGGGGCCGATTTAACATTGTGCGAGCGGTTATGATCCGATATTATGCTGTCGGCATTTATCATTGCACCAGCAGTGAACCTGCCCCCCCTACAGATTTGGGGCCAATCGGCCGCCAGCAGGGAGTGTCAATCAACCCGATCTTTACGGCGATGTCTGTCCGCCGCCTCAAAGGTAATCACAGAGGTAAAAAGTATATTAATATAACTGTGTTGGTTATGAACTGGGAATAGGTAATAAAGAGATTATCTATCTTTTTAAACAATAAGAATTCTGGAGTAGACTGTCCCATTTAAAAGGATTTTTCAATAAATGTGGAACATTATACTTGGTAATATAATATTCATAAATTACATACGCCTAGATTACGAGTTTTGCGCTAAACAGTGCGAAACTAACACCAAAAAATGTGCGTTATTGCACTTTCCATATCGCTGCCATTACAAGTTACTGAAAAGCCTCCTTGTGCTGTGTGTTATGCTGTGTTAAGCTCCATACCGCACAAAAGCCAAGGGCTGAGTTTACATGCTCGTGCACATTTTCCCCCATAGACATTAATGGGGAGAAAGTTTAGAAAAAATAATAAGACCTGAAGTGCAGAATGGCAAATCGCCGTAATGCAACCCCATTGATGTCTATGGGGAAAAGAAAGTTACATTTAAACCCCCTAACATAAACCCCTAGTCTAAACACCCCTAATCCGGCGCCCCCAACATCGCCAACACTAATAAAGTTATTAACCCCTATTCCGCCACTCCCCAACATCGCTGACACTAATAAAAGTTATTAACCCCTAATCCACCGCTCCCCGACATCGCCGACACTAACAAAAATTATTAACCCCTAATCCGCCGCTCCCTTACATCGCCGACACTAAGGGGCATATTTATCAAGCTCTGTATAGAGCTTGATGCCCCTTGTCTTAAGACTGCTGCTCCCTAACTTGTCCGCCTGCTCTGAGGTGGCGAACAGAAATCAACCCGTTCAAATACGATTGGGTTGATTGACACCCCCGAATCTGCAGGGGGCCGCATTGCACCAGTAGTTCACAAGAACTACTGGTGCAATGATAAATGCTGACAGCGTATGCTGTCGGCATTTATCGATGTGGAGTGATGTGCAGCGGACATGATACGCTACTAAATATGCCCCTAAATATTATTATTAACCCCTATTCCACCGCTCCCCGACATCGCCGCTCCTCTCTCTCAAAATTTGATACTCATGCTCGCTTAATGAAGGAGAGATTCCTCAAAAGGGGGTATTCTAATAAATGTCTGAAAAAATCCCTATGGAAAGCTAGAAAAACGTCTAGGGATGATTTGCTATATAGAGATAAGGCAAGAACTGAGAAAGATCAGATTAGATTTATTTCTAAGTATAATGATCAATGGAACAATATTAGGCTGGCTATGAAAAGAAATTGGCACATCCTTACTTTGGATGATAAGGTGAGAAATACTATAGGAGATGTACCCCAAATGACAGCCAGAAAGGCACAGAGCCTGTGAGATAAGCTGGTAAAAAGCCAGTTCGTCAGAGGTCTCTCTGATGCAGACTGGCTACGTAAGGACAAGGGAATTAAGGGTAGCTACCCATGTGGGCACTGTGTATACTGTGCCCACATGGATAGCACTAAACAATTCTCTGTCCAAGGAAATGAGGTTTATGACATAAGATTCTTTTTTAATTGCAAATCTGAGGGGGTGATATATCTCTTGTGGTGCTCGTGCCCGGTCTTTTACGTTGGTAAAACCAAAAGGATGGTAAAGGATCGGGTACAAGAGCACAGAGATGACATCCTCCACTCAAGAGATACAAATGTTGCTAGACATTTCAGTGATAAGCATAATGGTAATGTGGATTCCCTAAAATTTGTAATTATTGACAAAGGGATCACTAACGGACGTGGTGGCAACAATGACAAAGTTCTTTTACAGAAAGATACTAAATGGATCTATAGGCTAGGTACAAGATCACCAGTAGGTTTAAATGAAAAACTGGAATATGTAAGCTTTTTATAGAGAGTAAGACAATTCTGACAGGGTCTATGTTTATTTTTTGGAGTGATTTCTTTGTGCAAGAAGAGCTAAGGGGATACCTAGGAATAAGGTGAGACCTGAGCTAGTTTGCTTTATATTTAAGAACTGTTCATGCACAATTAAAATTTAAATGTAAATATCTCTTTAAGGGCTCCTTGCTATACACAGGATACAGCTCTAAAAAAGTAGGCGAGACTGTGTGGTAGGATCACCTGTGATTAATCAGGTATACCCTATAAAGAGGAGGTCCGGTGTGGACTCAGAATGCCCTGACGAACCCCTGAGACACATGCTTTGGAGGGGGTGAAACGTGCGTTGGCACTATTTGTATAATACCTCAGAAGCAAGTCAACAATGCTCTGAGGTTTTAATTGGTAATGCGTGAATGCTAAAGCCTTATACCAGCATATAAGCCTCTACTGCTGACTCTGGAAAGTCTATGAAGCAGGACATATCTGTGGACTGTGAATCTGCGCTGAGATGATAGCGCATCAAGTATGCCTGTGAAATTATTGTGGGGCTCGAGGACGACTAACAGAGGTGGTGACTAACTACTACTGTGTGCAAAGAACTTTTTTTTTTTTTTTTTTTTTAACCCATCTAATGTATTTAATATTCTGTAACAGGGAAAGTAAATTCTACATATATATAACATTGTGGCAACAATATTAATGGGGCATTCACAAATGTTCATGCATATAAAAGTACAAATTAAATTGTTTGTTATTTTAAAGCTGATTCAATGCATTTTTAAAACTAAAAAAACAAAACAAATGGAGCGATAATCTTTGCACAGGTTAGTTAACCCTAGGGTTAGATAGTTCACTGGCTAAAATGGGCAATTTCCCAAGTTCTCCTGTTCAGCTGTAACATGCCACACAAACATCTAAACAGAAAGTAACTAAAAAATAGTTTTAAAATGCTCTATTTCGAACAAAAACATGACTTTAATGTCCCCATAAAAGATGGATTTTTTTTAAAATTGGAATACTCAAACATGTGTATAGTTTTGCATAATAAAAGTACATACATTGTTGTTCTACTTGGCTATATAGATTGCTTCTTTTTCAGATCATAGATGGCATGCAAAGGGAACATCCAAACAAAGTATGCTTAATCAAAGCAAAGAACCTGAAGTTCCGCTGACATGTTACAGTATAAGCTGAAGTCGGACAGGCTTTGGTAGTCTGTTTTATTTAGGGGATAAAAAGCACTTGTGTAGTGCAATTCAAGAAGGGAAAACATAATAAAATCCTGGGTAGCTCTTGGCAATGGTAAGGGATTTAATTCCTGTTCTGCTATATTACCATTTTCCGGAAAAGTGTCAGGAAAGTTGTTGTTCAAAGATTGTGGGAACTCTAATGTGTCAACATTCTGATAGCTCACATATGAGCCAAAGGACTGCTGTGGTAAGACAGGGCTCTCTGGGACGCCCATGAAGGTGCCCGTTGGGCTGCTTGGAGAAATTCTTTGGCCACTTAACTGAAGTTTAGGTTCTCTGGGATCCAACTGTTGCTTGCCTTCTTCATCTGTGTCAAGTCGCGTCAGCTTCTCTATCCACATACGGAACTTCTCTTCAGTCTGCCTCTGCATCTCTGCAAAACAGTTCATGGCTTCTTCTAGGACATTTCCTATGCAGTTTCTATCCCACACGGTGCCCCTTTCAAGCAATCCTGGAATATCCCTGGTCGCTCCTGTAGATCCCCCAGCACGACTGAAGCCAGCTGGTAATTCGGCTGTGATTGTCTTACTGCTCCCTGAAACTTCGTCCTCGTCTGAAGAGCTTGTACTAGAGTCACAGGTGAGGTCACTGTCGCTAGTGCTACTGTCCTGCAACAAGTTGTATTTCTTGCGTGCTGCTGCCTCTCTCTTCTGTCTCAAAAGCCGTATTCTCTCTTTGTGCTTTTGGCTTCTATGTCCTTTGACCTTGGTGACTCTGCCGTTTTGCTTGTCACTTGACTGACGGTTCTTCTTAGCAGCCATAGTTGATGTTTCACTCTCTGATCGAGACCTTCTGGATTTTCGAGCTACTGAAACACCTTGAACAGCCGCATCACAGCCTTCTGTTATTGCTTCTGTGCGGCGTGGCTCATTTTCTTCAGCGGAAGACAATGTATCTGAGTCGGCCAAATGTCCACTAGAGGAAGGAGAGAGCATACAGTGGTTTGAAGAGTCACTTTCATATACTCTGCCAGCTGTTTGTTTGTCACTTTCAGCAGAGGCTAACTGAGATTCGGAAGAGTCTCTTCTTAATTCCATCAGCAAACAAGGCATTGAGGAAAGCCCGGAAGAGTCTGGAACATCCTGAACACCATCTTTTAAACAAGGAGTCTCAAGCTCTAGCGTACTCCCATCAGCCTGTGTATCCACCTTTTGAGTGACCCGAGGAGGCACTTCAGACTCTAAAAGTTCTTCACATTTCCCAACTGCCTCCATCTTCATGTCAAATGTGTCCGCTCTCCCAAGCCTCAGATCATGGAGCACAGATATGGAAGACTATTTATTAACCAGCAACACAACAACCTGAAATGCACGGTTCCGTCACTCTGCGGGCCTCACCCGCGCGCCGGCTGCCGCACACATCCCGCAGAAAAGCACGGCCCACCCGGCTTCCGCAAAGAACTTTTTATGCAAACGATACATCTTGGTATCTCTATTGAATCCCCTGACAAGGATATACAGAGTTGCGGCTGACAACTTTTCCATTGGATTTCCTGGACCAATAGGATATGTTACACGCCGAGGAATTACGGATCAGCAATGAACAAGTTCATCGCAATTCTACTCTGAAGGATTCAAGATAAGTACGGTCCTTTTTTTTTGCCTAATATCCAAAAGCTTTATATCGGTCTGACCTAGTGTGCAGCAGGAACTGTTGCGGTCTCTCACATACCGGTACTTTCCGTGACTTGCTACTTAATGGTCTCAGGAGCCATTTCTACACCTACAGTGGGGGCATGGACTTTTAGGCTTTTCTAATGTTTATATTCCTTTGCATTATGAACCGTTGGTAGTTTGTTACCGCTAACATAGTATTGTACCTAATACTGTAATACACTGTATATCTCTCTATATGTGCTATATTATAGGTTGAGGTATTTATAGTTTTGCATACGTATGCATAGGTACTGGGATATCTCTTTAGCTTTACGTAGACCTTTTGTTGTTTTATTTTAAATTGTAAGATTTCACTCTAACTGCCGCAGCCCGGTGGAAATAGATGAATCACTGAATGTGATGTGGGATATTTAAATAAAGAAATTTGTTATTTTTCTCAAATATTTTTTCATGTGCTATAGTTATTTCCCTTGCTTTTTTAGGACATTCATAAGTGTCCTAATATCTCTCTTCCTTTTTGCTATTTTTCATTGTACTATAAGGGCAGCACCGACTAAAAACACAGCAATATATTCTACTCTCTCAGACTTTAAATGTTTTTGTACTAATAAAAGTTATTAACCCCTAATCCGCCGCTCCCCAACATCACTGACAATAAATATAATTATTAGCCTCTATTCTGCAGCTCTTCAACATTACTGACACCTAAATAAACCTATTAACCCCTAAACCGCTGCCCCACCAACATCGCAAAACACTAAATTAAACTATTAACCCCTAAACCTAACACCCCTCCTAACTTAAAATTAAAATTACAATAAAACTATCTTAAAATAAATAAAAATTTACAAACTAAGTTTAAACTATAAAATAACCTAACATAACTATTCTAATAAAATTAGAAAACCTAACACTACGAAAAATAAAAAAAATTCTAAAATTACAAAAAATAATTGTGACGGATACCCTGGCTAAACCGACTGGGTAGCTCCACCAAGAGGGGTCCTGCTTCCTCTCTGCCGACTGCAGCTGTGTAGCTGGCAAGTGACCACTGCCTGTAGTCCACCCTGATACCTGGACCGCACCAGTATTTAGGTTCCCACCCTGTGGCAGACTCCGGCTACCCCGACCAGGTAGCTCTGCCAGAGGGTCCTTCCTCTACCTGGAACAAGCCGCTATGTAGTGAAGAAAGTGATTATAGCAAGAGCCCACCCAAATAACTAGACAGACTAGCATTCAGGTGAAACAAGAACTGTTTTTATTGGGAAACACACACTCCTTTTATACACAAACAAAGGGTCTTATCTCCCTCCCAAATCTTCCACCATTCCCGCCCCTCCAGACAGGCTGGCGCCTGCCATAGCAGCCACAGTCCCACAGAGTCCTAGGACACAGAGGTGGTGGTTTCGGGGTGATCCCGGGGGAGCGGCGGCACTTCCATGATGTCATTTGAAAACTCTCCATCCCCAGATGCCACAGTCCAAAGGAGCTCCCCTCCGGCAATCACCCCACCTCTTGTCCTTCCTAGGGGCTACCAATCCCCAAAAGAGCGGAGCTCTGAGGTAAAGGGCAGCTGGAGCGACCAGGGGTAAAGTAGCGGGTGTCCAGTGTAAAACAACCGACCAGAGAGGGGTTGGTGGGTATCCGGTGTGGCCGGCCGGCAGTTCCAGGAGCCCGGCCAGCCTAGAAGGGTTTTCCCGGTCAGAGATCAGCTCTCCTCTGACAAAGTACTCATAGCAAAAACAACATTGAGCATGAATCTGGGAGATTGTGTAAGCCATGAAAAGGCCAAATTCGATGTAGAAAGGAGTGAGTCCTGTAGTAGGGGGTGGGGTGTCAGGGTACCTGTGAATCGCATTAAATAAACTACATATGTAATTTTGATATTTGATGTCAGCTAAGATCTCCCTTGGTCTATAACTATAATAGACCAGCCCCCCTTTTTCCTGATTACAGAACAAAGGGACTCACATCTGTAAAGTCTTAGGATGACACAGATATATGTATATATGTGTATATGTATTGATCTGAAACCTACTGTATTGGATAGATGTTTGCTGCATTGGTGAATTTGAAATGTGTTATAGAGTCTCAGAATAATAACATCTGTTTCTTTTTATTTTTCATATATGTAATAAAAAAGAGGTCCTATGAATATTGGTCATAAACATAAATCCATGCACTCAAAAATTCTTAGAAACATGAAATATACTGTATTCACATTAAGATACAATACAATGCCAGGATCTTGAATGCAATAATTCTGTGAAGAGCCAAATAATTTACAGTATAATTGCTTACTAGTATGATACTGGAAGTATACTCATGCTTGGTCTCTAAATACATGCTAAGTTATATGGGATGGGGCATATATGTTGGCTAGATAAGTTTATTAATACAAGAAATTATAGTATATTGAATAAACATTTTAAAGGAATAGTCTAGTCAAAATTAAACTTTCATGATTCAGATAGAGCATGCAATTTTAAGCAACTTTATAATTTACTCCTATTATCAATATTCCTTCGTTTTCTTTATATCTGTTTTTTGAAACAGCAAGATTGTAAGCATAGGAGCCGGCCCATTTTTGGTTCAGAACCTGGGTAGCACTTTCTGATTGGTGTCTAAATGTAGCCACAAATCAGCAAGCGCTACCCAGGTGCTGAACCTAAAATTGTCCGGCTCTTAAGCTTACATTCAAATACAGATACCAAGAGAACAAATACAAATTGATAATAGGAGTAAATTAGAAAGTTGCTGCTCTATCTGAATCAAGAAAGTTTAATTTTGACTAGACTATTCCTTTAAGGTGAGATATTAAGCTGTAGCAGTATTGATAGTGAGACTGAATTTCTGGTTATATGCTGCCCCCTCGTGGATCAAAACTGGTATGACAGCCAAACGAGTTGACTGTTTAAAACATATGCCAAACCAAATAACCTATGAGATTTTCAGATCCAAGAGTGAATCAGGGACAAGCATCCGAGGGCCTAACAAAATCTTGTGGGAATGATTAGAAAAAAAGGAGGGGCTATATCTTTGATAAGCACCCACACTCAGTAGACAAGAAACAGACTCAAAGAAGCAAACGTTTTGGAAAGGAAAATACACAGGCTTTGTGCCAAGTAAATTCTCGTCCATTTTGGGACACTTTCTTGAACAAAGAAAGATTAACAATTTTGAGGCCTGTACCTTTACACATAGGGGATAAATCCTTATTAGATGACAAACAAGAAATTCTGGAAACTGATTAATCATTTGGTTATGTGGTAATGTATGGCAGTGACTATAATTTAATATTTTAAAGCAAATACATTCATTGTTTCTACAGTTTAATTTGAAGTTATATCTATAATCCTGTGTAGTTTTAACTAGTCACAAATGCTAAGTAATTTATTGCTAGATAAAGGTCCTTTATATTGCATATCTCTAAGTCAGGCTTATTATTATAAGTAAATCTCTCTGGTGTGTATTAAGTTATTTGCAGCTATATATATTTTAGAATTTGCCTTATTGTAGCTAAATACGAGTTTATTTCAGGTCAGACTTATTGGCATATACATTGGCTTTCTGCATTAATAAAATATTCAATTTCTGATGTTTTTAATTGAAGTTATATAGAATCATTTGTGGGCTAAATAACTTAATTATACTTATCTGAAAGTTATCTTAAATCTATTGAGACCCAGTAAGATTTGTGTGAAGTATCTTGGTATATTGTTTATCTAAACACTGTGAAGTTAGCGGTCCATATTCTGGTATTTTATTGTGGGATTTTAATACAATTCATTGTGAGTAAAGTTAACTTTAAGGGTATATCTTTTATGATCTTTGTAAAGAATATTATAACAGCATAAGCGTGTATACTTTTGATTCATAGTCTGGTTTCTATAAATATATAGCAATGTGTATATAAATCTTAACTAATTTAAAGAATTTAAGAATTATTATTAATTTCAATTGTTTCGTATATACATTTTAATTAGAGGTTGTTTTACAGAATAATATAAATAAATTGTATTATAATCCTGGTATATACTGACAGGGGGTTAGTCTTGGTGGTCTGGCATCCGTGACATCTCCCCCCTTCCAGTCCAGCAGACCCGGCTAGACCCTAAAGGATAGGCCTGGGGCTGTCTGACGGTGGCCCTCCACTTGTCGGTGGCTGGGAGGAGACATCCCGACCCTCCTGGGCTTGTGGTATCCTTATTGCTCCCCGCTGGCCTTCATCCCCCTGAGCGCAGGGATATTCACATAAGGCACAGTCCCAAACCAGGTTTCCAAGGCCAGCTCCAAAACACTAACTCTACCCCAAGTCCCAGTGTCCTTAAATCTCAGGGTCACACCACCTTCTGATTACTTGCCGACCCACCCACAAACAAAGCTGTTGCAGGTTTCCCGGCTGTATTCTCACCCCAGTCTGTATGTTGAGTTTGCTCCTTGGTGGGGCAGGCAAAGCTCGGGTGCCCAAACTTGTGGCACCAACTGCATGAGCTGATATCCTCCTTGCCCAATGCAATGCCTGACCCCTGTGAGAAATCCTCCTGGATGGGTATAGGGTGACAATTCTGCCAAGCTGCTGGGGAGAGAGACCGGCTGTCTCTTCTCCCAGTAAGAGTTTTTGCCACTGGGGAGGGAGGTTGACTACCTCTGCTCCCTGGGAAACTGCTCTGGCACTGTGGAGGGAGACTGGCTGTCTCCTCTCCCAGGAAGGGGTTCTGCTTATGGGGAGGGAGGATGACTACCTCCGCTCCCAGGGGATGGCTCTGCCACTGTGGAGAGAAACCGACTACCGTGTCTTCTGGTACCTGGCTCTGCCACTAGAGAGAGAGGCCGACTGTCTCCTCTCCCAGGAAGGGTGTCTCCCCCTGGGGAGGGAGACCGACTGTCTCTGCTCCCTGGAAGGGGTTCTGCCACTGGAGAGAGGTATTGACTGCTGTCTCTCCCTGCAAGGGGTTCTGCCACTGGGGAGGGAAACTGTCTGTCTCCACTCCCTGGAAGGCGTTCAGTCACTGGGGAGAGATATTAACTGCCATCTCTCCCAGCAAGGGGTTCTGCTGCTGGGGAGGGAGACCGATTGTCTCCTCTCCTGGGAAGGGGTTCTGTTGGTGGGGAGAGAGGTCAGTGACCTCCTCTCCCTGGTTTCCTGGAGCTGCTGCAGATGCTGGGCAGAGGCCAGCGGCTCTCTGCCCTGTTGCCAGTGCTTCTGCTGGGGTGGCTTCCTGGTCCAAGACCATAAGCCAGGTCATGCTGCTGATCTGTATCTAGCAGCTCTTCGTCACTTATTCCTTGTTGCCACTCCTCAGAGGCAAACCACCAGGATTCCCAGACTGCTGCACCACAGCTCCATGCAGAATCTGTGGCATGCTGCTGAACACGGTCTAGCAGCCTCTTGTATGCCACTTCCAGCTCCAATTCCTGGCCACATATATAATCCATATCGGCTTGCAGCCAGTGTACCCCTGAGAGATCCTGCATCTTTTCTCAGACCCTGCCAATTTCCGCCGCTCTCAGTTATGCCGAGCTCCCAAAGTCTGGGTCCCCCCTCATCTTGTGAAATAGTAATCCAGGGCAGGGCCACCAAAGCTAAAGCCCTCTGTGGGGAGGTCATCCTACAGCCATGGCTGCGCTTGCATAGTGTGCCATCAGAGGGCTCGGTAGCCGTCCTCCACCCATATCTCTGTCTGGACCAATTCATCCCGGTTAGGTAGCCATTCCTTCCTGGGCTGCTCTCCCAGGAGAGGCACTCGCAAGTCCCATCAGACCCAGTACCTCTTATCATCCATGGGGAGGACCTTTCCATCACAGTCCTGTTCCTGTTGAAGCCTTTTCCTCCCTAGTTGCTGGCGGAAAAAGGCCCTCTGTGCCAGTAGGTCCTGATATGAATGAGGACCGTCTAGCTGCGCCAGCGCCTCCTGTACTCTCTCCAGAAGTCTAGCCTCCATAGTTAATGGCTACTGTGGCACTTCTCCTCTGTTAGCAGGAACCGTGTGGAAGAAGCAGATCCCACCGCTGCCACCAATGTGACGGATACCCCGGCTACCCCGACTGGGTAGCTCCGCCAAGAGCGGTCCTGCTTCCTCCCTGCTTCCTGTGTAGCTGGCAAATGACCACAGCCTGTAGCCCACCCTGATACCTGGACCGCACCAGTATTCAGGGCCCCATCCTGTGGCAGACTCCAGCTACGCCAACTAGGTAGCTCTGCCAGAGGGTCCCTCTACCTGGAACCTGGAACAAGCCACTATGTAGCAGAGAAAGTGATTATAGCAGGAGCCCACCCAAATAACTAGACAGACTAACATTCAGGAGAAACAAGAACTGCTTTTTTTGGGAAACACACACTCCTTTTATACACAAACAAAAGGTCTTATCTTCCTTCCAAATCCCCCGCTATTCCCACCCCTCCAGACAGGCTGGCGTCTGCCATAGTGGCCACAGTCCCACAGAGTCCTAGGACACAGAGGTGGTGGTTTCGGGGTGATCCCGAGGAGCGGCGGCACTTCCATGGTGTCATTTGAAAGCTCTAAATCCCCAGATGCCAAAGTCCAAAGGAGTTCCCCTCCAGCAATCACCCCACCTCTTGTCCTCCCTAGGGGCTACCAATCTCCAAAAGAGTGGAGCTCTGAGGCAAAGAGCCGCTGGAGTGACCAGGGGTAAATTTAGCGGGTGTCCAGCATAAAGTGGCCGACCGGGAGTTCCAGGAGCCCGGCTAGCCTGAGAGGGGTTTGGTGGGTATCCGTTGCGGTGTGGCTGGCTGGCAGTTCCAGTAGCCTGACCAGCCTAGAAGGGTTTTCCCGGTCAGAGATCAGCTCCCCTCTAAAAAAGTACTCATAGCAAAAACATCACGCATGAATCTGGGAGATTGCGGAAGCCATGAGAAGGCCAAATCCGATGTAGAAAGGAGTGAGCCCTGAAGTAGGGGGGTTGGGGTTAGTCTTGGTGGTCTGGTATCCATGACAATAATAAACACAAAATTACGAAAAAATAAAAAACTGAAGTTGAATGCAATGTAGTTGTTTCAAAATGGCGTACCTTGCATTCCTATTGGCTGATTTGATTCTTCAAATTCAAATTAGCCAATAGGATGAGAGCTTCTGAAATCCTATTGGCTGTTCAAAACAGCCAATAGGATGAGAGCTACTGAAATCCTATTGGCTGATTTGAACAGCCAATAGGATGTCAGCAGCTCACATCCTATTGGCTGTTTTGAACAGCCAATAGGATTTCAGCAGCTCTCATCCTGTTGGCTGATTTGAATTTTAAGAATCAAATCCGCCAATAGGAATGCAAGGTACGCCATTTTGAAAACGGGTACCTTGCATTCAACTTCAGTGTACGGCGGTGACCGTATGAAGAGGACTCTCCATGCAGGATTTCATTGCCGGTCCAGGATAGCTCCGCTCTGCGCCGCCGGGATGAAGATAGAAGACACATCCGCAATAAATGAATATGTCGCCGCCAGGATGAAGACTTCTCTCCGCCTGGATGGAGATGGATGTCCAGACTTGAGGAACTGTGAGTAGATATTCTGGGGTTAGTGTTAGGTAATTTATTTATTTTTTGTGGGTTTTTTTTTTTTCAAATTAGAGCTTTAGGCAAAGTGTAAAAGAGCTGAATTCCCTTTTAAGGGCAGTGAAAAAGAGCTGAATTCCCTTTTAAGAGCAATGCCCATACAAATGCTGCTTAAGGGGCAATGGGTACCTTAGTTTTTTTTTAGAGTTAGGTTTTTTATTTTGGGGGGTTGGTTGGGTGGGGGTTTTTTGTATTTTTTTTTCCAGGTAAAAGAGCTGTTTAACTTAGGGCAATGCCCTACAAAAGGCGTCGGTTTAGGGGTTAATATATTTAAATAGTTTTGGCAATGTGGGTGGGCAGCAGATTAAGGCTTAATAACTTTATTTAATAGTCGCAATGTGGGTGGGCGGCATATTAGGGGTTAATAGGTTTAATATAGTGTTTGCGATGCGGGAGGGTGGCGGTTTAGGGGTTAATAGGTAGTTTATGGTGTTAGTGTACTTTATAACATTTTAGTTATGAGTTTTGTGAAACATTTTTGTTACACAAAATCCATAACTACTGCTTTCAGATGGCGGTATGGATCATGTCGGTATAGGCTGTTAGGTCTTAAAACCGCTGCTCCTTAACTCGTCCGCCACAATCCGCCAGATCAGATACGATCCAGTTGATTGACACCCAATGCGAATGAGCAGGGGGTGGCATTGCACAAGCATTTCACTAGAAATACTTGTGCAATTATAAATGCAGACAACGTATGCTGTCAGCATTTATCGATGTGTGATGGACATGATCCGCTACAGTGGATCATGTCCGTCCGTGCATTGTTAAATCGGCCCCTATGCATTTTTATAATGTATCATCCACATTACAGTAGACAGACTCTATAAATGACACCTGTAATGAAAATACACCGTGCTTTGTATGGTATCGCACATCCATGGTTGTCTGTTTACCTTTTTCCCATCCTCCCCTTTTTCAAAACTTTTTTTGTATTCTTTGTTTTGTTGACGCTACAGTTAATTAGATGGTATACCACCCACCCCATACAGAAAGCTGTATTGGCTAATATTATTCTATTGTTTGTCAGGCGTGAGCTGTAGTTATAATGTCTATTTAGGATAGGTAAATGTTTTGCAACATTCGAAAATGAAACAAATTTTAACACATTTGTTGATTCATTTCATATTTCTAATGTTTGTACAACATTTTAACATTCGTTTAATGTAACAGTATTTCTAATGCTTTCTTTAAATGTAATATTCCATTAAATGTTTTTCTAATAATTCAATTCAAAATATGCAGTACTCAAATTTGAAAAATTCAAATCAATATATGTTTAATTGTATTTCTAATGCTCTCTTTAAATGTAATATTTGAATTATGCAATATTCAAAATTGAAACATTGGAATAGATATATTTGTATCTATTATGTGTCAATTTACTAAATTCCCTACCACATGTTACATTTGAAATTTTGAATGTGGATATTCAATCTAATTTTGAATATTCGAAAATTAAGGTAACATTCGAAAACCAGAAATAACATTTGAATACCGAATTTTAATAGATTTTCATTCTTATCAACATTTGATTGCTCAAAACGAAATTCCACATTCTACAAAATGATTTATACTTTCAGCACATTCACTCATCCCTAATGTCTATGTGCTGACTGCAACACTGGCAATACATTGCAGGCATCTTCGGCTAGATTGTGAATTTTGCATTATAGTGAAAAAGTAGCGTTATCAGGTTAAAACGCTGCTTTTTCAATACCGCTGGTATTACAAGTCTTGCAGATTTAGGGGCACTGCCCACTTTTTTGGCCTTACCACAAATCAACTTACGCAAATTGCGTAAAGTCTTTTTTCAATGGGACTTCCATAGCGCCGGTATTACAAGCTTGTCCTGGGAGGCCAAAAAGTGAGCGGTACACCCTATCCCGTCAAGATTCGTAACGCATTCTAAAGTCAGTAGTTATGAGTTTTACACTACAAAGCTGTAGCATAAAACTCATAACTAAAGTGCTAAAAAGTACACTAACACCCATAAACTACCTATTAACCCCTAAACCGAGGCCCTCCCGCATCGCAAACACTAAAATAAAATGATTAACCCCTAATCTGCCGCTCCGGACATCACCGCCACTATGATAAACATATTAAGCCATAAACCGCTGTACTCCCGCATCTCAAACACTAGTTAAATATTATTAACCCCTAATCTGCCACCCCTAATGTCGCCGCCACCTACATAAATTTATTAACCCCTAATCTGCCGCTCCCAACATCGCCGCCACTAGAATAAACATATTAACCCCTAAACCACCGCACTCCCGCATCGTAAACACTAGTTAAATATTATTAACCCCTAATCTGCTGTCCCTAACATCGCCGCCACCTATCTTAATTTATTAACCCCTAATCTGCCGCCCCCAACGTCGCCTCCACTATACTAAAGTTAATAACCCCTAAGTCTAACCCTAACACCCCCTAACTTAAATATAATTAAAAGAAATCTAAATAAAACTTACTATTAATAACTAAATAATTCCTATCTAAAACTAAATACTTACCTGTAAAATAAACCCTAAGATAGCTACAATATAACTAATAGTTACATTGTATCTATCTTAGGGTTTATTTTTATTTTACAGGCAAGTTTGTATTTATTTTAACTAGGTAGAATAGTTATTAAATAGTTCTTAACTATTTACTAACTACCTAGCTAAAATAAATACAAATTTACCTGTAAAATAAAACCTAACCTGCCTTACAATAAAACCTAACCTAACCCTACAATTAAATAAATTCCCTAAATTAAATACAATTAACTAAATTCAATACCATTAGCTAAATTACAAAACCCCCCCCACTAATTTACAGAAAATAAAAAACAAATTACAAGATCTTTAAACTAATTATACCTAATCTAATAGCCCTATCAAAATAAAAAAAGCCCACCCAAAATAAAAAAAAAAACCTAGCCTAAACTAAACTACCAATAGTCCTTAAAAGGGCCTTTTGCAGGGTATTGCCCCAAAGAAATCAGCTCTTTTACCTTTTAAAAAAGAATACAAACAACACCCCAACAGTAAAACCCACCACCCACACAACCAACCCTCCAAATAAAATCCTAAATAAAAAAACCTAATCTCCCCATTGCCCTGAAAAGGGCATTTGGATGGGCATTGCCCTTAAAAGGGCATTTAGATCTATTGCAGCCCAAACCCCTAATCTAAAAATAAATCCCACCCAATACACCCTTAAAAAATCCTAACACTAACCTCCGAAGATCCACAGTTTTGAAGAGCCAACATCCATCCTCAATGAAGTCGGGAGAAGTCTTCATCCAAGCGGCAAGAAGTCCTCAACGAAGCCGGCAGAAGTGGTCCTCGAGACGAGCAGAAGTCTTCACCCAGACGGCATCTTCTATCTTCATCCTTCCGAAGCGTAGCGGCTCCATCTTCAAGATATCCTGCGCAGAGCATCCTCTTCAATCGACGGCTTCCTCTACAATAAAGGTTCCCTCAAATGACGTCATCCAAGATGGCGTCACTTAGATTCCGATTGGCTGATAGAATTCTATCAGCCAATCGGAATTAAGGTTGAAAAAATCCTATTGATTGATGCAATCAGCCAATAGGATTGAGCTCACATTCTATTGGCTGTTCCAATCAGCCAATAGAATGCGAGCTCAATCCTATTGGCTGATTGTATCAGCCAATAGGATTGAAGTTCAATCCTATTGGCTGATTTTTCAACCTTAATTCCGATTGGCTAATAGTATTCTATCAGCCAATTGGAATCTAAGGGACGCCATCTTGGATGACGTCATTTAAAGGAACCTACATTGTAGAAGAAGCCGTCGATTGAAGAGGATGCTCCGCGTTGGATGTCTTGAAGATTGACCCGCTCTGCGTCGGAAGGATAAAGATAAAAGATGCCGTCTGGGTGAAGACTTCTGCCCGTCTGGAGGATGGCGTCACTTAGATTCCGATTGGCTGATAGAATTCTATCAGCCAATCGGAATTAAGGTTGAAAAAATCCTATTGATTGATGCAATCAGCCAATAGGATTGAGCTCACATTCTATTGGCTGTTCCAATCAGCCAATAGAATGCGAGCTCAATCCTATTGGCTGATTGTATCAGCCAATAGGATTGAAGTTCAATCCTATTGGCTGATTTTTCAACCTTAATTCCGATTGGCTAATAGTATTCTATCAGCCAATTGGAATCTAAGGGACGCCATCTTGGATGACGTCATTTAAAGGAACCTACATTGTAGAAGAAGCCGTCGATTGAAGAGGATGCTCCGCGTCGGATGTCTTGAAGATTGACCCGCTCCGCGACGGAAGGATAAAGATAAAAGATGCCGTCTGGGTGAAGACTTCTGCCCGTCTGGAGGACCACTTCTGCTGGTTTGGATGAAGACTTCTCCCGGCTTCGTTGAGGACTTCTTACCGTTTCGCTGAGGACTTCTCCCAGCTTCATTGAGGATGGATGTCGGCTCTTCAAAACTGTAAGTGGATCTTCGGGGGTTAGTGTTAGGATTTTTTAAGGGTGTATTGGGTGGCTTTTATTTTTAGATTAGGGGTTTGAGCTGCAATAGAGCTAAATGCCCTTTTAAGGGCAATGCCCATCCAAATGCCCTTTTCAGGGCAATGGGGAGCTTAGGTTTTTTTAGTCAGGCTTTTATTTGGGGGGTTGGTTATGTGGGTGGTGGGTTTTACTGTTGGGGTGGTTGTTTATATTTTTTTTACAGGTAAAAGAGCTGATTTCTTTGGGGCAATGCCCTGCAAAAGGCCCCTTTAAGGGCTATTGGTAGTTTAGTTTAGGCAAGGGGTTTTTTTTTATTTCGGGTGGGCTTTTTTATTTTGATAGGGCTATTAGATTAGGTGTAATTAGTTTAAAGATCTTGTAATTAGTTTTTTATTTTCTGTAATTTAGTGGGGGGGGTTGTAATTTAGCTAATTGTATTGAATTTAGTTAATTGTATTTAATTTAGGGAATTTATTTAATTGTAGGATTAGGTTAGGTGTTAGTGTAAGACAGGTTAGGTTTTATTTTACAGGTCAATTTGTATTTATTTTAGCTAGGTAGTTTTTAAATAGTTAATAACTATTTAGTAACTATGCTACCTAGTTAAAATAAATACAAACTTGCCTGTAAAATAAAATTAAACCCTAAGATAGATACAATGTAACTATTAGTTATTTTGTAGCTTGCTTAGGGTTTATTTTACAGGTAAGTATTTAGTTTTAAATAGGAATTATTTAGTTATTAATAGTAAGTTTTATTTAGATTTATTTTAATTATATTTAAGTTAGGGGGTGTTAGGGTTAGACTTAGGGTTAGGAGTTAATAACTTTAGTATAGTGGCGGCGACGTTGGGGGCGGCAGATTAGGGGTTAATAAATGTAGGTAGGTGGCGGCGATGTTAGGGGCGGCAGATTAGGGGTTAATAATATTTAACTAGTGTTTGCGATGCGGGAGTGCGGCAGTTTAGGGGTTAATATGTTTATTATAGTGGCGGTGATGTCCGGAGCGGCAGATTAGGGGTTAATAAATATAATGTAGGTGTCGGCGATGTCGGGGGCGGGAGATTAGGGGTTAATAAGTGTAAGATTAGGGGTGTTTAGACTCGGGGGTCATGTTAGGGTGTTAGGTGTAAACATAAATTTAGTTTCCCCATAGGAATCAATGGGGCTGCGTTACTGAGCTTTACGCTGCTTTTTTTCAGGTGTTAGACTTTTTCTCAGCCGGCTCTCCCCATTGATGTCTATGGGGAAATCGTGCATAAGCACGTACAACCAGCTCATCGCTGACTTAAGCAGCGCTGGTATTGGAGTGCGGTATGGAGCAAAATTTTGTTCTACGCTCACTTCTTGACTTTTAACGCCGGGTTTATGAAAACCTGTAATACCAGCACTGTAGGAATGGAAAGTGAGCAGTGAGAATAGTACCGCACCCCTCATAACGCAGAACTCGTAATCTAGCCGTTTGTTTTTAGTGTTATTTTTATATGTTATTATCATAAATCTGTTTACCTTTTTTTCCCAGCCCCCCTTACTCAAAAGCTTTTTTTTTTATTCTTTGTTTTGTCATTGGTAGAGTCAATTAGAAAACTGTCATACAGAAATCTGTAATGGCTAATTATATTCTATTATGTGTCAGGCATGAGCTGTTGTAGTTATAATGTCTTTGTACTGGAACATTGGCAATAAATTGCAGAAAAATTGTTTTCAGTGTTATTTTGAAATGTTATTGTTATCAGGAATTTATTTTAGAATTAAACCACTTAGTCACAACAAATTACTATAGGTTACAGGTGCCAACCGTGTGTTGTATAAAACCCACATGTACCTCTCACTTTCATATGCATACATATGTCACTATCATGTGTTGTCTTCTGTCCACTTCCTACTTGTTGGTAAATAATTTCTGTTAATAAAAAACTAGATTTAGACAGAATATATATGATTATGATCTATCTATTGGTATATAACTCTATAAATTAATTTCAACCGAACAATGAAATAAATGAAAAAAAGAAAATATTCCCTTTAGTAATTTTCTAACTAGTAAGTGTCACTTATCTCCAAATATAGCAGTCCACAGTACCAGTAAGAAACACCCAACAGTTACTCTTTTCTGCATCCAGAAATAAAGGGATTAAACCTCTGTTACCTGTGACTACACAATGCAGCTAATGGGCTCCAGATTCTTGTAGCATTGGATCAGTGGAGTAGACTCTAATTAAGACATAAGAAAACAGTACACCTGAGACTCACAGCAGCATTTAATACACCAATATAAAATATTAAAAATGAACATACTGTATGTGCACACAACCAGCACGTCAACAGGTAACCAGCACGTCAACAGGTAAAATCTTGAATTAGTAACTGCAAATTCAGTTCTTGACTTAATGCCCTTCTCAAGATGAATCCGTATATCTGTACTTCTTGAGAAAGTCAACCTGCGAGTGGACAGAATGCCTAGAGGAGGTCATACAAATGGGAAGCTGAGTGTGAGGCACATACCAGTGTTCATTCCAAGTCACCGTGGTTTAACGGTGAAGGGCTTTAAGGCAAGAACCAGATCTTGAGGGCAGCATCTTAAGAGACTCATTGCCAATCCGTTATTACTTCAAGATTTTTTACCTGTTGATGCACATATCTTTGGTGGTTGATGGTTGTGTGCACATATCTTTGGTGGTTGATGGTTGTGTGCACATATCTTTGGTGGTTGATGGTTGTGTGCACATATCTTTGGTGGTTGATGGTTGTGTGCACATATCTTTGGTGGTTGATGGTTGTGTGCACATATCTTTGTTTGTTGATGGTTGTGTGCACATATCTTTGGTGGTTGATGGTTGTGTGCACATATCTTTGTTTGTTGATGGTTGTGTGCACATATCTTTGATGGTTGTGTGCACATATCTATGATGGTCGTGTGCACATATCTTTGGTGGTTGATGTTTGTGTGCACATATCTTTGGTGGTTGTGTGCACATATCTTTGGTGGTTGATGGTTGTGTGCACATATCTTTGGTGGTTGATGGTTGTGTGCACATATCTTTGGTGGTTGATGGTTGTGTGCACATATCTTTGGTGGTTGATGGTTGTGTGCACATATCTTTGTTTGTTGATGATTGTGTGCACATATCTTTGATGGTTGTGTGCACATATCTTTGGTGGTTGATGGTTGTGTGCACATATCTTTGGTGGTTGATGGTTGTGTGCACATATCTTTGGTGGTTGATGGTTGTGTGCACATATCTTTGGTGGTTGATGGTTGTGTGCACATATCTTTGGTGGTTGATGGTTGTGTGCACATATCTTTGGTGGTTGATGGTTGTGTGCACATATCTTTGGTGGTTGATGGTTGTGTGCACATATCTTTGGTGGTTGATGGTTGTGTGCACATATCTTTGATGGTTGTGTGCACATATCTTTGATGGTTGTGTGCACATATCTTTGGTGGTTGTGTGCACATATCTTTGGTGGTTGATGTTTGTGTGCACATATCTTTGGTGGTTGATGGTTGTGTGCACATATCTTTTAGTTGCATTTTTACTGCTGTAATTTCTGTGTGTCACAACTGTGATTTAGCAACTTGATTGCATCCAGAGCTGTGTAAATTCTTGACAACTCACTTAGATATGCTTTTAAAAAATAGATGCCAAGGGAACAAAGTAAACTTGATAAAACAAAAAATAAATTAAAAGTCTCTTCATATTGCATGCTCTGTCTGAATCACAAGTTTAATTTTGACTTTTATGTCACTTTAATGCAATATTACAAACATTTATTATTGAGGTTCTTTCTGTAAATGTTCTGCAAAGAAAACTGATGTCCGAAAAAGTGCAAAATGCTCATTTATTAAAACCTTCATGAACATTGCATTTAATATTTTGGGAGGCACAATATTAGTGTTAACCTTCTAATTTTAACACATACATAAACTACTTTGTAGGTTTATTTTACACATACTTTATGTGATTAAAGCAAATTAATGCTACTTACAGCTGCATACACGAAACTAGAAGTGCCTTGTAAAGTGTGAAGTTATGGTTTATGAACATTAACCTAACAGGTCAAATTAATCATATTTTAACTGAAATGTAAAAATCTGAAAACCTAAAATGAGCTATTAGACCATCTGTACTGTGAGTAGGGTTTCTAGCTATCCCCATTTTAAACCTATCTTACCCCGACATTTATTAAAAAAGTTTTCAAACACACCAAAGTACAGTGGCACCACTACGCCTAGCTCCCCTATTATATAGATAAATTGAGACTATAAAAGTAATAGTCTAGTATTTATGGTCAAAGAAGGGGAGTGGTGCTGTGCAGCAGTCAAACAACACTGGCAAGGGACAGACCCTCTAGGAAGGCTGCACAGATAGCACTCTAAGCCAGGACTTATGAAAGGAGAAAGGATCCAGTGTGTGAACACATTAAAAACAACTAAAGACCGGTTGACACTATTCCTGTTAGTAATGTGATAATGCCTTTGAGATGTATTATACAGTATATTAACAGAAATTTCTACAGTGCGGTTAATTATGAGTAAGAGACCTCCAAATTCAGTTACTCCATATAGTAAAACATAGAACATAATCTATATTGCTAGGGAGTGGGCAGGGGAGAGACTGGTTCCGATATAAACTTAACCTTTCATCATAGATAGAGTTATTAGAAAATACTGGTCATAAAGGTTAATGTAGTATGTAGTGCTTGAACACATGAAGGTTAATTCAGTACCCTTTCACATCAGTAGAATAATATATGGGTGAAACGCATCAGGGGGGGTAGGAGCTTAAGGGAGCTCCGTTTTAAAAAAAACAAAACAGTCTTTAGACCTGTTGACCGCGGTAGCAGGAATTCATTAATTATAACTTAAATTTCTGCCCGTTCAGTTACCTTACATTATAGTGAGCTATAACAAGGGGGTGTATCTGATACTAATTAGGATTGTACTGCCCAATAACTATATTACTGACAGATTATCGACAGCTCCGGCTGAGCCACTTACAGCGGTACACTACACGCTGCTTTTTTAATGGTTGCAATATTGCTCATAACTCTACGTGCACTGTGACATTAATATTTCATTAAAATAGGATCCAGCGTTATCAATACCAATAAGCAGTAAACCTGAGAGATGCACACTCTAACCTAACAAATAACTTAGTACCAAAGAAGCATATAATTTAGTTATGGCATTATAGGTTGCTGTGAAAATTGTTCCAGCACCAAACTACGATTTATAGTTACCTTACTGCAATCTTACTGCAATCTGATTATATTATCCTGAGGCAAGGCTCAGTCCTGCAGCTAGATATATTATATGCTGCTGTGTAAGGTGTTTCACTGGGGCTCTACCATTTAGAGATACACTATATGCTGCAGAGTAAAACACTAACAAAACCTGAGCATTCTACTGCTATTGAATATTACTTTAAACAGCTGTGAAAAGTGTTTCAGCAGCATATATACCTACAAGCAATATATCTTGTGTATAAAATATCATTCTGAGCTAAGACACAGCTATATAACAAAGCATATAGCAGGGCATATCTTACACTGAAGCATCTTTTAGAATTATATGTATACCTGGCGTTACTTTAGAACGACACCATAAGTGACCGTAAAACCAGTTCTAGTACAATATAAGACTCTATGTACTTTGCATCTACAAACGTTATACGGTACAAAGATCAGAATATTACGAGCTGAAGCTCAATCATACAGTTAGGCATACTACATGCTACTGAGTAATTTGTTTTAACACTTTATCCAAATCTAGATATGCTATAGATGAAATAACAATAAACGTGGTTGTCACGAATACCTCAGGATTTAGCTGCTAAGGGGTTAATTCTGTTTAGCCTGTGAGCTAACAAACATTTGTTTTTTCAAAAAAAGAACTGTGTCCTGGGTTTGTTTGTGTTTTCTTTGAAGTGTCTGGAGCCTCATAAATACTTTGTAATATACACAGAAGAGGCCTTTATGGCTCAAACTGTCAGCAGAGGGCAGGGCACAAAACAGTGCCTCAGTCACAGAAACTGATAAGGTCAATAAAGGGACATGGGTATAATGTATATCTGTGTTTAAAACTGTTATGACATTAAATGAAGGGAAATATGACATCCATGTCATATTTGATATCAATTTGATTCTCCCAATGAAACTAAGAGAGTGCCTGCCTGCTTATATGAAAATAGATTTACCTAGCAGAAATGATGATGTGTTCTACAAGTTCAGGCAAAGACTTATAGTTTATTGAAGGTCATAAAAGATAAGGGGTTTCTTAGCCCCTGCCCAGGGGGGTATGGTCAGGCAACTTGATCTCTGGAAAATATGTATAAGAATCTTGTGTTTTAACAATAAGATTGTCATACTTACAAGGGGAGCTGTTCTACAGAGTAAGGACCATTGCTTCATGCCAGTCCCCAGGCGCAGATCTTGAGACTAGTAAAGTATTCAATCTGTTTTCTCCTTTTTTATTTTAAAAAACTGTTTGCTGTGTGTAATTTTACTTGTAACAGCTTTTTATTAATAATGCATTGTGCATAATATTTTTGGCATAATAAATAATTCATTTATTAAGCTTTGGCCTTTGTCTAATAATTGAACCACGTTACTGAAAGGACTGGGGTATTAGAACTGTATATTTTAGGTCATTTTCTGCTAAATTGTATTCTGAGAGTTTAGGTGTAGGTCTGGGTTTTTCCTTAGGATTTTCCCTTTAATAAATCATAAGTGGTGGCAGCATAGTTAGTTTAGTGTGGGTGACATTAAAGGGGAGTTTGGGGCATTTCTTTTAAGTCTAGTACAGACTAGAGAGTGTTGTTAACCCTTGCACCCACTGAACTAAATCACAAGCTTGCCTGGTGTGGCTAGATTGTGACATATTAGTGACAGTAGAAGGGGTCTGATAACCCTTTCTGTGCCAAATAAGTGACTGGCGCAGGGTTGGATAACCCTGGTCGTCACAGTGGTAATATAAACTTACCAGGATAGGCTCAATTGCCTAAATATGTATAGCTTAGAGGAGAGAAGGGAAAGCGGTGATATGATAGCAACTTTCAAGTACGTTAAAGGGCTTAGTAAAACTGAGGCTGTGTTTTTTTTTACATAAAATGGAAAATTCAAGAACAAGGGGTCATGAGCTCAAGCTAAAGGGTAGTAGATTCAAGAGTAATTTGAGGAAGCACTACTTTACAGAAAGAGTGATTGATTTATGGAATAAACTTCCTCAAGAGGTAGTAGCGACAAACACTTTGGGGGACTTTAAAAATGCATGGGACAAGCATAAGGCTATCCTACAAACTAGATACATTTATACTATTAGGTAATATCGGGCAGACTTGCTGGGCCTATGGCTCTTATCTGCCGTCAATATCTATGTTTCTATGTTTCTGACCATTTTATTTACTATTGTGCCCAATACTTGTCAGCATAATTTCTTTTCTTGTATGCGCTCAATATACAATAATAACAAATGTGATAACATACTGTCCACAAATCACACTACTCTTAACTGGGGCACTATCATCCAGAGATACAGCATTAGCTGCAGAGTAAAATACTGTACCAAATCAGAGCATTTTATTGCCTATCGCCTAGATTTAGAGTTCTGCGGCCAAAGGGGTGCGTAGCTAACGCTGGCTTTTTTCTGGCCGCACCTTTTAAATACCGCTGGTATTGAGAGTTCACAGAATGGCTGCATTAGGCTCCAAAAAAGGAGCGTAGAGCATATTTAACGCAACTTCAACTCTCGATACCAGCGGTGCTTACGGACGCGGCCAGCTTCAAAAACGTGCTCGTGCACGATTCCCCCATAGAAAACAATGGGGCTGTTTGAGCTGAAAAAAAACCTAACACCTGCAAAAAAGCCGCGTTCAGCTCCTAACGCAGCCCCATTGTTTGCTATGGGGAAACACTTCCTACGTCTGCACCTAACACCCTAACATGAACCCCGAGTCTAAACACCCCTAACCTTACACTTATTAACCCCTATTCTGCCGCCCCCGCTATCGCTGACCCCTGCATATTATTATTAACCCCTAATCTGCCGCTCCGTAAACCGCAGCTACTTACATTATCCCTATGTACCCCTAATCTGCTGTCCCTAACACCGCCGACCCCTATATTATATTTATTAACCCCTAATCTGCCCCCCACAACGTCGCCTCCATCTAACTACACTTATTAACCCCTAATCTTCCCGAGCGGACCGCACCGCTATTATAATAAAGTTATTAACCCCTAATCCGCCTCACTAACCCTATAATAAATAGTATTAACCCCTAATCTGCCCTCCCTAACATCGCCGACACCTAACTTCAAACATTAACCCCTAATCTGCCGACTGGAGCTCACCGCTATTCTAATAAATGTATTAACCCCTAAAGCTAAGTCTAACCCTAACACTAACACCCCCCTAAGTTAAATATAATTTAAATCTAACGAAATTAATTAACTCTTATTAAATAAATTATTCCTATTTAAAGCTAAATACTTACCTGTAAAATAAACCCTAATATAGCTACAACATAAATTATAATTATATTATAGCTATTTTAGGATTAATATTTATTTTACAGGCTACTTTGTATTTATTTTAACCAGGTACAATAGCTATTAAATAGTTAAGAATTATTTAATAGCTAAAATAGTTAAAATAATTACAAAATTACCTGTAAAATAAATCCTAACCTAAGTTACAATTAAACCTAACACTACACTATCAATAAATTAATTAAATAAAATACCAACAATTATCTACAATTAAACCTAACACTACACTATCAATAAATTATTTAAATACAATTATCTACAATTAAACCTAACACTACACTATCAATAAATTATTTAAATACAATATCTACAAATAAATACAATGAAATAAACAAACTAAAGTACAAAAAATAAAAAAGAACTAAGTTACAAAAAATAAAAAAATATTTACAAACATTAGAAAAATATTACAACAATTTTAAACTAATTACACCTACTCTAAGCCCCCTAATAAAATAACAAAGCCCCCCAAAATAAAAAAATGCCCTACCCTATTCTAAATTAAAAAAGTTCAAAGCTCTTTTACCTTACCAGCCCTGAACAGGGCCCTTTGCGGGGCATGCCCCAAAGAATTCAGCTCTTTTGCCTGTAAAAAAAACACATACAATACCCCCCCCAACATTACAACCCACCACCCACATACCCCTAATCTAACCCAAATCCCCCTTAAATAAACCTAACACTAAGCCCCTGAAGATCTTCCTACCTTATCTTCACCATACCAGGTTCACCGATCGGTCCTCGGAAGTGTTGATCCAAGCCCAAGCGGGGGGCTGAAGAGTGACGTCCATCCTCGGGCTGAAGTCTGGATCCAAGCGGCGGCTGAAGAAATCCATCATCGGGCTGAAGTCGGAAGTCCATCATCGGGATGAAGTCTTCTATCAAGCCGCATCTTCAATCTTCTTTCTTCTGGAGCGGAGCGGAACCATCTTCTTCCAAGCCGACGCGGAACATCCTCTTCAACGACTAGACGACGAATGACGGTTCCTTTAAATGACGTCATCCAAGATGGCGTCCCTCGAATTCCGATTGGCTGATAGGATTCTATCAGCCAATCGGAATTAAAGTAGGAATATTCTGATTGGCTGATGGAATCAGCCAATCAGATTGAGCTCGCATTCTATTGGCTGATTTTATGTAAGCTCTTAACTACTGACTTTTTTCTGCGGCTGGAGTTTTGTCGTTAGATTTCTAACGCTCACTTCAGCCAAGACTCTAAATACCGGAGTTAGAAAGATCCCATTGAAAAGATAGGATACGCAATTGACGTAAGGGGATCTGCGGTATGGAAACGTCGCGGCTGAAAAGTGACCGTTAGACCCTTTCCTGACTGACTCCAAATACCGGCAGTAGCCTAAAACCAGCGTTAGGAGCCTCTAACGCTGGTTTTGACGGCTACCGCCAAACTCTAAATCTAGGCCATAGAAAGCTATTATAACGGCTGCGTAAATTGTTCTAACAGCGCATGTATCAACAAGCAATACAATTTGCACATAACAGATTACCTCTAGCTTAGTTTCATTTATGTAGCAAGATTCATTCTACATTGTAGCACTATTTATGACCTCATATATATTTATTGCCACTTTATAACGAGAACATAATTATCTGTTCCAGCATAATACTAGAGTGTGTGCATGTTATATCAACTAATATTATACTTAGCTAATATCAGAATATCCTGAGCTGATAGTCAGACTTATAGTGAGGCATATTACACGTTACCGAGGATTCTGTCCATATGCTATAAGTGAGTCTAAGCATGCTCAAGATTAGAGATCAATAAAAGCAGCAATAGACTACACACTGACCATTATAGTTACTATTGTGAATTTTATTTTAGTACCTCACATGATCTTATGTACACTTATTCATAAGCAGTATCTGAATGGCTAGACAGCATTAGGGGAAGACATTCCACTTGCAATACAAACGTTTGAAGGAAATAATTTGAATATATGGAATGTTTACGGGGAGTAGACTCACATGTATATTATTACATTACCAGAGTGAGATTTTCTCAACCAAGTTAATGAACCAGACACAACCTCTACCCCATACTTAAGTTTATTCCAAGGGCAGTAGTATTTATAATCGATACCTATTATTCTACTGATGTGAAAGGGTACTGAATTAACCTTCATGTGTTTAAGCACTACATACTACATTAACCTTCATGACCAGTATTTTCTGATAACTCTATCTATGATGAAAGGTTAAGGGGCATATCTATCAAGCTCCGTATGGAGCTTGACGCCCTGTGTTTCTGGCGAGCCTTCAGGCTCGCCAGAAACACCAGTTATGAAGCAGCGGTCTAAAGATCGCTGCTCCATAACCTGTCCGCCTGCTCTGAGGAGGCGGACATACATTGCCACAATTCAACCCGATCGAGTACGATCGGGTTGATTGACCCCTCCCTGCTGGTGGCCGATTGGCCGCGAATCTGCAGGGGGCAGCGTTGCACCAGCAGCTCACAAGAGCTGCTGGTGCAATGCTGAATACAGAGAGCGTATTGCTCTCCGCATTCAGCGAGGTCTGTCGGACCTGATCCGCACTGTCGGATCAGGTCCGCCAGACCTTTGATAAATAGGCCTCTAAGTGTATATCGGAACAAGTCTCTCCCCTGCCCACTCCCTGGCAATAATGATTCTGTTCTATTTTTTACCAAATGGAGTAACTGAATTTGGAGGCCTCTTACTCATAATTAGCCGCACTGTAGACATTTCTGTTGATATATAATACATCTCAAAGGCATTATCACTTTTCTAACAGGAATAGTGTCAACTGGTCTTTAGTTGTTTTTAATGTGTTCACAGACTGGGTCCCTATTTTAATATATTGAAATAAAGGTTACATTTTAATGTTCGTTATTGTTTTTCTCCATTTATTATCTTCTGGACACCCAGCAACAGGTCACTTTGCTTTTCATTCTTGCCGCTTTCTGGTCTTTGTTAAAGAAGTCAGTGTTAATTTATACTATGAACTCACTCATTGCAATTGCCTAATTTTTTATTGTATTTTGGATGGAACCTATAAAACTGTCAGGAACACAATGAGAATGAAGTGTAAGAGGTAGATGACAAAGAAAAAGGAGAGAAGATTAATCAGGCTCTAAGAAGCCTTTGGTGTAAAGAGTTTTTTTTTAATATATATATATATTGTGAGGTTGGGATGAAAGGGCTGCAATGTTGTGATGTTATGTAGGGGCTGTTTTCTTAGTTAATGGGGTTACCAGTAGAGGGAGGGTGTAGATAGGAGGCTTTAGATACAGGGGGATTAAGTAGTGGTGTGATTGTATTGGGTGGACTTATTTATGTTTGGGGAAATTATCAGTGCAGTTATAGTTTTGAGGGTGGTCTTAGAGTAATTTCAGTAGGAGAAAGTTGTGGTTAGGTTTATTGCTGTGGGCAGTTAACATATTCCACAAGATATATTTTTTTTCTTGATTGTTCACTTTGGTAAGATTTGGCTGCCTAGACGTTGGTGCAAACTCTATAGTGGCAGAGATGATAGAATTGTCATCACAAATGTGTAGCATGTTTTTCAACATGGTGCAACGACAATGCCACTACCAGACCTCATAACAGGTTGCCAGAAAACTGATAAATATTACTTTCTACTTTTGTATCTCTGGCTCCAAGAACTCACTAAAGGATACAAGCAAGAGATGCAGGCAAGAACAGCATACTGTTTCACCTTGATAAGGGAAGATGGCTAAACATCTCTCATGTTAGGCCTCATGTTGCACTGTGAGCTTTTAAAGGGACACTGAACCCAATTTTTTTCTTTCGTGATTCAGGTAGAGCATGCAATTTTAAGCAACTTTCTAATGTACTCCTATTATCAAATTTTCTTCATTCTCTTGGTATGTTTATTTGAAAATCAAGAATGTAAGTTTAGATGCCAGCCCATTTTTGGTGAACAACCTGGGTTGTCCTTGCTGATTGGACAACACCAATAAACAAGTGCTGTCCATGGTTCTGAACCACAAATTTGCTGTCTCCTTAGCTTAGATGCCTTTTTTTTTAAATAAAGATAGCAAGAGAATGAAGAAAAATTGATAATAGGAGTAAATTAGAAAGTTGATTAACCCCTTAATGACCGGACCATTTTTCAATTTTCTTACCCTTAATGACAATGGCTATTTTTACATTTCTGCAGTGTTTGTGTTTAGCTGTAATTTCCCTCTTACTCATTTACTGTACCCACACATATTATATACCGTTTTTCTCGCCATTAAATGGACTTTCTAAAGATACCATTATTTTCATCATGTCTTATAATTTACTAAAAAAAAAAAAAATATGAGGAAAAAATGGAAAAAAACACACTTTTTCTAACTTTGACCCCCAAAATATGTTACACATCTACAATCACCAAAAAACACCCATGCTAAATAGTTTCTAAATTTTGTCCTGAGTTTAGAAATACCCAATGTTTACTTATTCTTTGCTTTTTTTGCAATTTATGGGGCAATAAATACAAGTAGCACTTCGCTATGTCCAAACCACTTTTTTTCAAAATTAGCGCTAGTTACATTGGAACCCTGATATCTGTCAGGAATACCTGAATATCCCTTGACATGTATATATTTTTTTTAGAAGACAACCCAAAGTATTGATCTAGGCCCATTTTGGTATATTTCATGCCACCATTTCACCGCCAAATGCGATAAAAAAAAAAAAAAAAGTTCACTTTTTCACAAAATTTGTCACAAACTTTAGGTTTCCCACTGAAATTATTTACAAACAGCTTCTGCAATTATGGCACAAATGGTTGTAAATGCTTCTCTGGGATCCCCTTTTTTCAGAAATAGCAGACTTATATGGCTTTTGGGTTGCTTTTTGGTAATTAGAAGGCCGCTAAATGCCGCTGCGCACCACACGTGTTTTATGCCCAGGAGTGAAGGGGTTAATTAGGGAGCTTGTAGGGAGCTTGTAGGGTTAATTTTAGTTTTAGTGTAGTGTAGTAGACAACCCCAAGTATTGATCTAGGCCCATTTTGGTATATTTTATGCCACCATTTCACCGCCAAATGCGAGCAAATAAAAAAAAAAAAAACATTTTTCACAATTTTAGGTTTCTCACTGAAATTATTTACAAACAGCTTGTGCAATTATGGCAGAAATTGTTGTAAAAGCTTCTCTGGGATCCCCTTTGTTCAGAAATAGCAGACTTATATGGCTTTGGCGTTGCTTTTTGGTAATTAGAAGGCCGCTAAATGCTGCTGCGCACCACACATTAATTATGCCCAGCAGTGAAGGGGTTAAATTAGGTAGCTTGTAGGGAGCTTGCAGGGTTAATTTTAGAGATCAGCCTCCCACCTGACACATCCCACCCCCTGATCCCTCCCAAACAGCTCTCTTCCCTCCCCCACCCCACAATTGTTCCCGCCATCTTAAGTACTGGCAGAAAGTCTGCCAGTACTAAATAAAAGAGGTTTTTTTTTTTTTTTTAAATAAAAATAATAAAGTATTTTAGCTGTGATGGACCCCTGCCTTAGCCCCAACCTCCCTGATCCCCCCTCCAGCTCTCTAACCCTCTCCCCTACCTAATTACCACCATCTTGGGTACTGGCAGCTGTCTGCCAGTACCCAGTTTGGCCCCAAAAACCCCCCAAAAAGTATTTTTATTTTATTTTTACTTAAAAAACGATTTCTGTAGTGTAGCAGCCCCCCACAATACCCCCACCCCCACCCCCTCCCAGATCCTTTTATATATTTTTTTTTTTTTTTAAAAATCCCTTTTTTTCCCCCCTTTCTGCCCTCATTCATTGGTGTCAGTGTGGCTAATGGGTGCACGTGCACGCGCGCACATGCATGCTCACGTGCACACACGTGCATCGTGCATGCGCACGCGCACCCTCACACCCGGCACTATCGCTACTGGTGCAGAGAGGGCCACAGAGTGGCTCTCTCTGCATCGGGGGCTTGTAAAGTGGTATTGCAGGATGCCTCCATATCGAGGCATCACTGCAATACCCTCGGAGCTGCTGGAAGCATTTGTGATCGCTTCCAGCACTCTGTTAGACAACTGACGTACCAGGTACGTCCATTGTCATTAACTGCTTGTTAATGCATGACGTACCTGGTACGTCAGTTGTCATTAAGGGGTTAAAATTGCAAGCTCTATCTGAATCATGAACAAAAAAAATTGGGTTCAGTGTCCCTTTAAGTGTAGAGGATTAAATCTCAAAGTAAAGGGCACATTTTACAGCTTGGACTTGGAGCAGTGTTCCTCAACCTTTTTGTAGCAAATACCCCTGTAGACATACATTTTTGCCTTTGGTTCCCCAACAGCAACACGTAAACATTAGTCAGTTGTAAAAAAGGCCATTAGGCATACACTATGTAACAAATTGGTATTAGATATAATTTTCTGATTTCATTGACTTATTTTGAAATCCAGTTTTACTGAATGCGAATGTAGCTTTTCTTTGTAAATATTAGAGCAACAAATAATAAAGAAAGCAACTTATAGAGAAATAAACACAAAACACATCTCATTGTTTAAAATTGTGCCACATATATAAAAATATATATGATGACGTAAGTAATATTCCTGTTTCTGCATCATTACATACGCAGCTTTCAGGCTTATTTCATGGTGGCATACTAAGGTATAGAACACTTTACCTGGCACATTTCAACATGACATTTTCCTTGTGATGTTTAACTGTGGCCCTTTATCTGGTATATGGCCCCATAACATCTTTTCACAGTGATATACGCTTTACCTGGCACTTTCCCTGAGGCACACTTTATGTGAGCGTTTCTCAACTCCAGTCCGCAAATGTCCAGATTCTAAGGATTTCCCTACCTGAGTACAGATGAGTCAGTCGCAGTGAGTGAGTAGCTGACCAGCCAGGCAGGAAAATACAGTCTCCCATGTTAGGGGTTCTTGAGGGTAGAACAAAGAAACAATGATTTCTGTTATACCTTGAATGTTTACATTAGCTGCATCAGAGAAAATAATAATAATAAGAGGACAAGTGCTAGAGTACCCCTTGCTAATTCTTAAGGTTCCCCCAGTGTACATGTACCACCACAGGTTGAGAATGAATGCTTTTTCTATTGGCTGATTTGAATTTAAACATGCAAATCAGCCAATAGGAATGCAAGGGTGCCCCTATATAAAAGGGGTACCTCGCATTCAAATTTCACTGTGCAGCTGTTGACCGCATTAAGAGGACCTCCGCGTTGAAGATCTGAAGATGGATGAAAACCACTGCCGAGATGAAGATAAGAAGATGGACCGCTCCCGGGTTGAAGGACCACCACCAGGATGAAGATGGAGCGCCGCCATCATCTTTTGTAAGTACCATCTTGGGTTTTTAGTGTTAAGTTTGTTTTTGTTTTTTAGATTAGGGAATTGTTTTCTTCTCTGTGCAGCAAAAGAGCTAAATGCCATTTTAAGGGCAATGCCCAGCCAAATGCCCTTTTCAGGGCACTTTTTAGAGTAGGTTTTTTTTAAGGAGTGGGGGTTAATGTTAGAAGTTAGTAGTATCTTTTTAATAAAAAGAGCTGTTTTTTTTATTTTGGGGTGTTTTTTGGGGGGTTTATAATAGGCATAACTCTTTTTTATTTTTGTTAATTTGTTTGTTATGTTTTTTGTAATGGTAGTTTTTTGTAATGTAAGTTTTTTGTTTTTTTTACTGTAATGTTAGTTTGTTTTAATTTTGTGTAATGTTAGAGGATTTTTTTTTTTAATATAAATGGTAGTTAGTTTTTTTTTTTTCTTAAAGGTAGGGTTAGTATATTTTGGGTTTAACTTAGGGGTTGTTAGGTTAGGGGGGTTTAGAGGCTCGTGGGTTACTTTGTGATGTGGGGGGTGGTGGTTTAGGGGTTAATAGGGAAGTGGGTTACTTTGCAGTATGCAGGGCTGGCAGTTTAGGGGTTATTAGTATAGTGGGTTATTTTGCAATGTTGGGTGCTGGCGGTTTAGGGGGTTAATAGTGTAGAAGCTTACTTTGCAAGGGGTTGAGATTTTATGGGCCCATTTATCAAGCTTCGTATGGAGCTTGTGGGCCCGTGTTTCTGGCGAGTCTTCAGACTCGCCAGAAACACAAGTTATGAAGCAGCGGTCTAAACACCGCTCCTCCATAACCTGTCTGCCTGCTCTGAGCAGGTGGACAGACATCGCCAGAATTCAACCCAATCAAGTACGATCGGGTTGATGAGTCTGCAGGGGGCGGCGTTGCACTAGCAGCTCTTGTGAGCTGCTGGTGCAATGCTGAATACGGAGAGCGTATTGCTCTCCGTATTCAGCGAGGTCTGGCGGACCTGATCCTCACTGTCGGATCAGGTCCGCCAGACTTTGATAAATTGGGGCCTTATAGTGTAATGGGTTACTTTGCAGTGTTGTGGGCTGGCAGTTTATTGGTTAATAGTGTAGTGGGGACTTTGCAGTGGGCTATATGGTGGTTTAGGCATTATTAGAGTAGAGGGTCTTATGACGATTTGGGTTTGCCCGCGAGTAGGGTGTTAGGTTTATTTCCATTGACTTCTATGGGGGAATAGGTTATCACATGCCCTATAGTGTAAGTTTGGCTTTTTATGTGCGTCGGGTTAGCGCATTGTACATTTTTACTTTTAACTCGCAATACCAGTGCAATGCGCGCAGTTTACTTCTAGTGCAGTTAGCACTCTAGCGAAAGTCTAGAGTCTCTAGCTTCACTTGTAATCTAGCACTAAAGTTCCAAAATTCAGGTACAGAATTTTAGTACTGCTATAATAATGTATAATTAATATAATAATATATAATATTTAGTATACTTTAGTGTAAATAAATGAAGGCCACTCAAAATTATATTGAAAAAGTTGCAATGCTATTACGTATCTTTAAATATTTATATTTAAAGATACGTCTACCAACAGCAGCTAAGTAACTTGTCAAACTGTTTTCTCTTGTTTAAAGAACTAACAAGGAAACAAAGAAACTTGTTTTTGTAGAATGTAATTTCCTGTTTGGATTCAAAGATATGTTTGTTTGTTTTTTAATGTAACCTTTACTTGCAAATGTTCCTTTTTCTGTGTTAAAATTACTGTAATTCTTTCTCTGTCTGTTCCAAAATCCCGTTTGTTCTTGTTTTCATCTTAAAGTTATAGTCTACTGTAAAACTGATTTTCCCTTAATGTGTTTCCAATAAATTGTTATACCAGCTGCAGAGTTTAAAATGTATAGTAAATTACTCCTTTGGATTTATTTTTGTATATGAAATATTTGTTTCTGCTAATTGAAATGCAAGTTTATCTCCTTCATGCACAGAAAATAACTCCTCTTAAAGGGATACTAAACCCTAATTTTTTCTTTCATGATTCAGATAGAGCATGCAATTTTAAGAAACTTTCTAATTTACTCCTATTATCAGATTTTCTTCATTCTCTTGCTATCTTTAGTTAAAAAGCATGAATGTAAAGCTTAGGAGCCGGCCCATTTTTGGAGTAAATTAGAATTGCATGCTCTATCTAAATCATTAAAGAAAAAAATTGGGTTTAGTGTCCCTTTAATGAAAAATACATTGCCTTTAGAATATTTCCTGAGGGGGCTTCATAGTACTTATAAAATCAGACCAGAGAGTTTTAGTGAATCAATCCCTTAGAGAGAAAAGTGGTAGAAACTCTCTGCCTAAACACCCCAATTTTTGCCGCCCCCTGCACAATGCCGCCCCCTGCACACTCGCAGCCAATCACCGGCGGACAAGTTAAGGGAGCAGCGGTCTTATGACCGCTGCTTCTTAACTTAAGTTTCCAGGGAGCCAGAAACTACAGTGGTAGATTGCAGTATCCGCTGCTTATTAAATATACCCCCTGGTGTCTCAATTCAGTGTATGAGGTAAATATGTAATTACAGAGTAACAGAAAAAAAGTCCCTATCAAGACACAAACCTTAGGTCAATTAGAGTTGAAACACTAGGATATCTTAAGACATGTTTTATTCACTTTCATGTTACAGGATGACCAAATATGACAGACATGTCATGTTTTGTATCAAAATAATCCTCATGATGTCACAATGGGATTGTTTATGAGTGTACTGTGTATATACATGACTAAAATGATAAGGTATCCTGTAACTTCAGCCAGGGCTTGCAATTGGTTTATGGCCTGCCATAAAAAAAGGAGTGGCTCCCCCTCTTGCCCACACTATGGAAGGGGCCTGGCCAGAAACCAGACTTCAGGGAAAAACATAATTTATGTAAGAACTTACCTGATAAATTCATTTCTTTCATATTAGCAAGAGTCCATGAGCTAGTGACGTATGGGATATACATTCCTACCAGGAGGGGCAAAGTTTCCCAAACCTTAAAATGCCTATAAATACACCCCTCACCACACCCACAAATCAGTTTAACGAATAGCCAAGAAGTGGGGTGATAAGAAAAAAGTGCGAAAGCATATAAAATAAGGAATTGGAATAATTGTGCTTTATACAAAAAAATCATAACCACCACAAAAAGGGTGGGCCTCATGGACTCTTGCTAATATGAAAGAAATGAATTTATCAGGTAAGTTCTTACATAAATTATGTTTTCTTTCATGTAATTAGCAAGAGTCCATGAGCTAGTGACGTATGGGATAATGACTACCCAAGATGTGGATCTTTCCACGCAAGAGTCACTAGAGAGGGAGGGATAAAATAAAGACAGCCAATTCCTGCTGAAAATAATCCACACCCAAAATAAAGTTTAATGAAAACATAAGCAGAAGATTCAAACTGAAACCGCTGCCTGAAGTACTTTTCTACCAAAAACTGCTTCAGAAGAAGAAAACACATCAAAATGGTAGAATTTAGTAAAAGTGTGCAAAGAGGACCAAGTTGCTGCTTTGCAAATCTGATCAACCGAAGCTTCATTCCTAAACGCCCAGGAAGTAGAAACTGACCTAGTAGAATGAGCTGTAATCCTTTGAGGTGGAGTTTTACCCAACTCGACATAGGCATGATGAATTAAAGATTTCAACCAAGATGCCAAAGAAATGGCAGAAGCTTTCTGGCTTTTTCTAGAACCAGAAAAGATGAAAAATAGACTAGAAGTCTTTCGGAAAGACTTAGTAGCTTCAACATAATAATACAAAGCTCTAACAACATCCAAAGAATGCAATGATTTCTCCTTAGAATTCTTAGGATTAGGACATAATGAAGGAACCACAATTTCTCTACTAATGTTGTTAGAATACACAACCTTAGGAAAAAATTCAAAAGAAGTTCGCAACACCGCCTTATCCTGATGAAAAATCAGAAAAGGAGACTCACAAGAAAGAGCAGATAATTCAGAGACTCTTCTGGCAGAAGAGATGGCCAAAAGAAACAAAACTTTCCAAGAAAGAAGTTTAATGTCCAAATGAATGCATGGGTTCAAAAGGAGGAGCTAGAAGAGCCCCCAGAACCAAATTCAAACTCCAAGGAGGAGAAATTGACTGAATGACAGGTTTTATACGAACCAAGTCTTGTACAAAACAATGAATATCAGGAAGATTAGCAATCTTTCTGTGCAAAAGAACAAAAGGGCAGAGATTTGTCCTGTCAAGGAACTTGCGGACAAACCTTTATCTAAACCATCCTGAAGAAACTGTAAAAAAATTCTCGGAATTCTAAAGAATGCCAGGAAAAATGATGAGAAGACAATAAGAAATATGTCTTCCAGACTCTATAATATATCTCTCTAGATACAGATTTACGAGCCTGTAACATAGTATTAATCACAGAGTCAGAGAAACCTCTTTGACCAAGAATCAAGCGTTCAATCTCCATACCCTTAAATTTAAAGATTTGAGATCCTGATGGAAAAAAGGACCTTGCGACAGAAGGTCTGGTCTTAACGGAAGAGCCCACGGTTGGCAAGAGGCCATCCGAAAAAGAATCCGTCCATGCTGGAGCTACCAGCAGAACAAACGAGCATTCCTTCAGAATCTTGGAGATTACTCTTGGAAGAAGAACTAGAGGCGGAGAGATATAGGCAGGATGATACTTCCAAGGAAGTGATAATGCATTCACTGCCTCCGCCTGAGGATCCCGGGGTCTGAACAGATACCTGGGAAGTTTCTTGTTTAGATGAGAAACCATCAGATCTATTTCTGGAAGTTCCCACATTTGAACAATCTGAAGAAATACCTCTGGGTGAAGAGACCATTCGCCCGGATACAACGTTTGACGACTGAGATAATCCGCTTCCTAATTGTCTATACCTGGGAAATGAACCGCAGAGATTAGACAGGAGCTGGATTCCGCCCAAACCAGAATTTGAGATACTTCTTTCATAGCCAGAGGACTGTGAGTCCCTCCTTGATGATTGATGTATGCCACAGTTGTGACATTGTCTGTCTGAAAACAAATGAACGACTCTCTCTTCAGAAGAGGCCAAGACTGAAGAGCTCTGAAAATTGCACGGAGTTCCAAAATATTGATCGGTAATCTCACCTCCTGAGATTCCCAAACCCCTTGTGCCGTCAGAGACCCCCACACAGCTCCCCAACCTGTAAGACTTGCATCTGTTGAAATTACAGTCCAGGTCGGAAGAACAAAAGAAGCCCCCTGAACTAAACTATGGTGATCTGTCCACCACGTCAGAGAGTGTCGTACAATCGGTTTTAAAGATATTAATTGAGATATCTTTGTGTAATCCCTGCACCATTGGTTCAGCATACAGAGCTGAAGAGGTCGCATGTGAAAATGAGCAAAGGAGATCGCGTCCGATGCAGCAGTCATAAGACCTAAAATTTCCATTCATAAGGCTACCAAAGGAAATGATTGTGACTGAAGGTTTTGACAAGCTGATATCAATGTTAGACTTCTCTTGTCTGACAAAGACAGTCATAGACACTGAATCTACCTGGAAACCTAAAAAGGTTACCCTTGTCTGAGGAATCAATGAACTTTTTGGTAAATTGATCCTCCAACCATGATCTTGAAGAAACAACACAAGTCGATTCGTATGAGATTCTGTTAAATGTGAAGACTGAGCAAGTACCAAGATATCGTCCAAATAAGGAAATACCAATACCCTGTTCTCTGAATACAGACAGAAGGGCACCGAGAACCTTTGTAAACATTCTTGGAGCTGATGCTAAGCCAAACGGTAGAGCCACAAAACTGGTAATGCTTGTCTAAAAAAGAGAATCTCAGAAACTAAAAGTGATCTGGATGAATCGGAATATGCAGATATGCATCCTGTAAATCTATTGTAGACATATAATGCCCTTGCTGAACAAAAGGCAGGATAGTCCTTACAGCTACCATCTTGAATGTTGGTATCCTTACATAATGATTCAAAATTGATAGATCCGGAACTGGTCTGAAGGAATTGACCTTCTTTGGTACAATGAAGAGATAGAATAAAACCCCAGCCCCTGTTCCAGAACTGGAACTGGCATAATTACTCCAGCCAACTCTAGATCTGAAACACATTTCAGAAATGCTTGAGCCTTTGCTGGGTTTACTGGGACACGGGAAAGAAAAAAAATCTCTTTGCAGGAGGCCTTAACTTGAAGCCAATTCTGTACCCTTCTGAAACAATGTTCTGAAACCAGAGATTGTGAACGGAATTGATCCAAATTTCTTTGAAAAGAACGTAAACTGCCCCATACCAGCTGAGCTGGAATGAGGGCCGCACCATCATGGGGACTTAGGAGCTGGCTTTGGGTTTCTATAAGGCTTGGATATATTCCAAAGTGAAGAAGGTTTCCAAACTGATACCGCTCCTGAGGATGAAGGATCAGGCTTTTGTTCCTTGTTGTGATGAAAGGAACGAAAACAATTATTAGACCTAAATTTACCTCAGATTTTTTATCCTGTGGTAAAAAAGTTCCCTTCCTTCCAGTAACAGTTGAGATAAAAGAATCCAACTGAGAACCGAATAATTTATTACCCTGGAAAGAAAGGGATAGCAAAGTTGACTTAGAAGACATATCAGCATTCCAAGTTTTAAGCCATAAAGCTCTTCTAACTAAAATAGTTAGAGACATATACCTGACATCAATTCTAATGATATCAAAGATGGCATCACAAATAAAATAATTAGCATGTTATAGAATAATAATGCTATGAGAATTATGATCTGTTACTTGTTGCGCTAAAGCTTCTAACCAAAAAGTTGAAGCTGCAGCAACATCCGCTAAAAATATAGCAGGAGTAGAGACAGCCCCATTAACCTTAGGGATTTTGTCCCAAACTCTAATCTGTCAGATGGCACAGGATATAATTGCTTAAAACGTTTTAAAAGGAGTAAATGAATTACCCAAATTATTCCATTCCCTGGAAATTACTTCAGAAATAGCATCAGGGACAGGAAACACTTCTGGAATAACTACAGGAGATTTAAAAACCTTATTTAAACGTTTAGTTTTAGTATCAAGAGGACCAGAATCCTCTATTTCTAATGCAATTAATACTTCTTTAAATAAAGAACGAATAAATTCCATCTTGAACAAATACAAAGATTTATCAGCATCAACCTCTGAGACAGAAACCTCTGAACCAGAAGAACCATTATCAGTATCAGAATGATGATGTTCATTTAAAAATTCATCTGAAAAAAGAGAAGTTTTAAAAGACTTTTATGTATACTAGAAGGAGAAATAACAGACATAGCCTTCTTAATGGATTTAGAAACAAAATCTCTTATGTTATCAGGAACACTCTGAGTATTAGATGTTGACGGAACAGCAACAGGTAATGTAACAGTACTAAAGGAAATTTTATCTGCATTAACAAGTTTGTCATAACATTTAATACAAACAACAGCTGAAGGAACAGATACCAAAAGTGATACACTTAGCTTTGGTAGCTCCAGCACCGGGCAGCGATTTTCCTGAAGTATCTTCTGACTCAGTTGCAACGTGGAACATCTTGCGATATGTAATAGAAAAAACAACATATAAAGCAAAATTGATCAAATTCCTTAAATGACAGTTTCAGGAATGGGAAAAAAATGCCAGTGAACAAGCTTCTAGCAACCAGAAGCAATAAATAATGAGACTTAAATAATGTGGAGACAATAGTGACGCCCATATTTTTTTAGCGCCAAATAAGACGCCCACATTATTTGGCGCCTAAATGCTTTTGGCGCCAAAAATGACGCCACATCCGGAACGCCGACACTTTTGACGCAAAAGAACGTCAAAAATGACGCAACTTCCGGCGACACGTATGACGCCGGAAACAGAAAAAAAAATTGCGCCAAAAAAGTCTGCGCCAAGAATGACGCAATAAAATGAAGCATTTTTAGCCCCCGCGAGCCTAACAGCCCACAGGGAAAAAGTCAAATTTTTTAAGGTAAGAAAAAATGATTGATTCAAATGCATTATCCCAAATATGAAACTGACTGTCTGAAAATAAGGAATGTTGAACATCCTGAGTCAAGGCAAATAAATGTTTGAATACATATATTTAGAACTTTATAAAAAAGTGCCCAACCATAGCTTAGAGTGTCACAGAAAATAAGACTTACTTACCCCAGGACACTCATCTACATGTTTGTAGAAAGCCAAACCAGTACTGAAACGAGAATCAGCAGAGGTAATGGTATATATAAGAGTATATCGTCGATCTGAAAAGGGAGGTAAGAGATGAATCTCTACGACCGATAACAGAGAACCTATGAAATAGACCCCGTAGAAGGAGATCATTGCATTCAAATAGGCAATACTCTCCTCACATCCCTCTGACATTCACTGCACGCTGAGAGGAAAACCGGGCTCCAACCTGCTGCGGAGCGCATATCAACGTAGAATCTAGCACAAACTTACTTCACCACCTCCATAGGAGGCAAAGTTTGTAAAACTTATTTGTGGGTGTGGTGAGGGGTGTATTTATAGGCATTTTAAGGTTTGGGAAACTTTGCCCCTCCTGGTAGGAATGTATATCCCATACGTCACTAGCTCATGGACTCTTGCTAATTACATGAAAGAAATGTATTTAATGGTGACTTTAGCAAAATAATATTGTCATTCTACATGGGAGGTGCGGACATATTTATGCCATCTACCTGGAACATAGGCTATACTGGTAAAGTTATAGGTTCTGTTATATTTCTCCTTTTTATTTAAAAAAAACTGTTGCTTTTGTGTGTATTTATGTTTGTTAACTTTTTTTATAAGTTCACTGCGACTCTTTCTTGTTCATAATAAATGTTCCTTTATTAAGTTTTTGCCTTGTCTAATATTTGAACCACGTTACCAATTAGACTAACAGTACTGTGTTTTTTAGATTGATTTTTAATTTGTTAGTCTGGGTTTTTCCTTAATATTTCCAATTTAATACATTTAATGTGGTGGCAGCAGAAATAGTTTAGAGTGGGTGGCATTAAAGAGGAAAAATGTAAACAAAACAGGAATAGGAGCACCGGACCCATTAAAAACTTTACTTTATTCAATTGACACAATTAAAATCCATCAGCAGTACCAAAAAGAGGTTCAAAAGAGAAGGCAACTGATGCGTTTTGGCTTCCATGCCGTAGTCATAGTTGCTAAGTGAAACCTAAAACCACTCCTTCTTAAAAGCATCATTTTCAAATCTCATTGATTGTTCAAGTTGACATCACAGCATATGGGGGCCTATTTATTAAAGGTCTTGCGGACCTCATCCGACAGTGTGGATTAGGTCCGCAAGACCTCGCTGAATGCAGAGAGCAATACGCTCTCCGCATTTACCATTGCACAAGCAGCTCACAAGAGCTGCTGGTGCAACGCCACCCCCTGCAGACTCGCAGCCAATCGGCCGCCAGCAGAGAGGTGTCAATCAACCCGATTGTACTTGATCGGGTTGAATTGTGGCGATTCCTGTCCGCCTGCTCAGAGCAGGCGGACAGGGTTATGAAGCAGCGATCTTTAGACCGCCGCTTCATAACTGCTGTTTCTGGCGAGTCTGAAGACTCGCCAGAAACACGGCCCTTCAAGCTCCATACGGAGCTTGATAAATGGGCCTCATGGTCTTAATAGTCCTTTAACCCTCTCTATGCCTTACAGAGAGGGAAAGAGAAACATACATTCAATTTTCTCAAAATTTACTTGAAAAACTGTACAATAAAGAATGGGAACTGGTACTGTAGAACATACCTGTAACCAGTATCAATTTTATAATAGTCGCCCTGTATTTGCACTTGGTTAGCGCATCTGCTGCACACACCCGTCCGTGTGCTTTCTGCCATTTTAGCGTATTTTGTTCTGTTTTATCCCCATTGGGTTAATAAGTGTTGAATCTGGTAGTGTGCTACGGCATTGGAAGTGCACGCTGAATTTGCTTGCATCGCCGCTGATAACAGGCGTTGGCTTTAGTAGCAAAAGCCAATTTTGCTTATGGCAACCTCTGTAGTACATGCTAGCATTAGGGTTGCATTTAGTTTAGGCCATACCTGAACACTATTGCACTAAATACAAACTCTCACATAGATATTCACACTCTCTGTCTCACACACACTCTCTCACACACACTCTAACACACTAACATAAACTCACACACAAATTCTCTCTAACACACACTCTTCCTATCTCACACACACAAAGACACCAACACTTTCACACACACACACACACTCTAACACACACTCTTAACACACACACACATACTCTCACACAATCATGCTTTCTCTCTCACACACACACACACAAAGACACTAATGCTTTCACAAACACACTAACACACACACTCTGCTCTGAGGCGGCGGACAGAAATCACCAGAAATCAACCCATTAGAATATGATCGGGTTGATTGACACCGCGAATCTGCAGGGGGCAGCATTGCACCAGCAGTTCACAAGAACTGCTGGTGCAATAATAAATGCTGACAGTGTATGCTGTCGGCATTTATTGATGTGCAGCAGACATGATAAGCAATATCGGATCATGTCCGCTCGCACATTAATAAATAGGCCCCACATTCTCTCTCTCACAGACTCACACACACAGAAAGACACCCTTACACACAAAGATAATTACACGCAAAGGCACATACACAGACACACTCCCACACACAGACACACTCCCACACACAGACACACACATGCAAAAGAAAAATAACTGTGTAGGCATGTTGGCTGTGGCTGTTTCCCACCAAACCTGGACATTTGCTTTTCCGTGTCTGTCTCAGCTTCTGGACAGGCGGCAACCCTAGCTGGCATATGTAGCTTGTTTTGGCCTTACGAGTGCGCACAGCCTGCTCTCGACATTAGTAATAGTGCATGTCAGTTGCACGCGGAGTCTATGCGCATTGGTTTTATATAGTATATAGCTTTATTTAAGTAAGCGCTACCAGCGTGCCTCATTGAGAAGTGCTTGCCTATTTGATTGAAAAAGCGTGCACCGGCTTTTCTTTTTAATTTTGTTATTGTTTTAGAGTGTTTTTAATTATTTTGCGAGCTCCCTAACATCAGACATTCTCTGCTTAGTAGTTATTAGCGTTTCAGTTCTGCTTTCAACTGTAACTCTATTCTCTCCACTTATGCAAGTTATTTCAGTTCTCACCTGTGTCCTCACTTATCTGCATTACCTGTTATTTCTCATGAAGAGGACAGCTTTTTATTTATATTAGCTAGAAATCAATCTTTTTAAACACAAATTTGAATTCTAAAGTCCCTGTTACTCATTGCAACATCATTATTTTGCTGTTGCATTTATACTAGTCTGCACAGTAATGTTGCTTGGTGTTATTGTATACTGTATATTTCATGGAGCATACTGATATTTATTTTGCATTATCCTTTAGAGGGTAGAGCCACTGATACAGTTTTATTTTCTGTTTTGCAGGTTTGTTTCCAGTCTTATTAAACTTGAATGGATCACATTAACCATTCTAACATTATTAAGCTTCGCTGGCCTCTAAAGGAATCTGACCTCCTATTTGTTTCTATCTTACAGGGGAGTGCTTCAGATTTTGCTCCAGGATTTAAAGGTTGGTGTGCCTTTGCGTAGTTGTGGTGGCTATGCCTCCTCCAATAATGCACTAAATTTCTGTCTGAAAGTCATCCATTATCAGGTTCTTTTTCATCTTAAAAATCAGAACTCCTTAGGATGCCCTTTATAATTTTCAGACTCAGACACCTCAGATTGTTTTCTGCAGGTGACTTTATATTGATCAGGAGTCTTTTATGATCATAACTCTGAGTCTACCTCTTTCCTGTTTGATATTGAAATCTTAGTTCTATAGGTTTCATGTACTTAAGTCATCCAAGACCCTAAATCATCTAAGGAAAAACAATCTAAGTCATAAGAGGTTTTTCCTGTTGCTGAGGTTTCTCAAATAATTGATCCAGGCATGGGGGCTGAATTATCAAGCTCTGAACGGAAACAGCAGTTATGACGCAGCGGCCTAAAGACCGCTGCTCCATAACTTTGTCCGTCTGCTCTTAAGCTGCGGACATCAATCCGCCCAATCCTATACTATCTGGCTGATTGACACCCTCTGCTAGCGGCCAATTGTCTGTGAATCTGCAGGGGGCGGGATTGCACAAGCAGTTCACAAGAACTGCTTGTGCAAGGATAAATGCCGACAGCGTATGATGTCAGCATTTATCGATGTGCAACGGACATGATATGCTACATCGTATAATGTCCGCTCGCACTTTCATAAATCGGTCCCATGGTCTTCTCTTTTTTATCAACCTCTAAAATGATTAACATGTTTTGTTTATCAACTTCTAATATAGAACTTTTGGAAACTTTTCAAATGGTGGATGGTGCTATTTCGTTTCTTGTTTGATTTTCATTGGTTTTATTAAAGATTTTTAGCTATGGGATACCTTCTTATACTCCTGTGACAATTTCTTGAATCTGATTACTACGGAACCTTCAGGTGGATCATTGGAGACGTCTTTCACGAGTTTCCTATTGAAACCTTGAGGGACAGTAGCAGAGTAAACAGAGACATCAGTCGAGCTAGGCGTCTGTGTAATCATAGTCTGCTTTATTAGATGATTTTTATTTCTTTAGATGGAGCAGTCTCTCATATATTGAACTTTGAGTCTAGGACTTTATATTATTCAACTTTCTGGCATTTTTAGTGATTTTTTTGTTGTTGCTATTAAATGATATTGTGTTGATTTGTGTATGCTTGGGGGTCGATTTATTAAATTCTGGGTGGACATGATTCGCTGCAGCGAATCATGTCTGCCCGTCATTGCTAAATGCTGACAGTATATGCTGTCGGCATTTAACATTGCACAAGCATTTCTTGTTAAATATGTGTGCAATGCCGCCTCTGCACATTTGCGGCCAATTGGGGGTATTGCAATCCACCACCTAAAAGGTGGCGGAGAAGTTAAAGGGACAGTATACACTCATTTTCATATTACTGCATGTAATAGACACTACTATAAAGAATAAGATCCACGGATACTGATATAAAAATCCAGTATAAAACTGTTTAAAAACTTACCGTACTTAGAAGCTCTCAGTTTAGCCCTGTTGAAAAGGTAGCTGGAAAGCCCACTGCAAGTGGGAAATAAGACACTCCCCCCTCCCCCTTCTTTTGCATATGAAAAGACCCTTTACACAAACAGGAGCAAGCTGGAGTAGGTAGCTGACGGTATTCTCATAAAACTCTGGGGCTTGGTTAGGAGTCTGAAAATCAGAGCAATGTTATTTTAAAATAAGCAAAACTATACATTTTTAAAAAAAAAACTTTATGGGTTATATAAATAGATCATCTACAAAGCATTTATGCAAAGAAAAAATGAGTGTATAATGTCCCTTTAAGGAGCAGTGGTCTTACGACCGCTACTTCTTAAATTCTGTTTCCGGCTTATTAAATCTACCCCTTGGTGTTTACCCATTTAGATACAACTTATTATTGGTCTTTTGTGTGTTATTTTATCAGTATGTCGTGGAATGGTTCTTCCATGTCAATTATTCAGATATTATCTGGAAATAGTTAAAATAAATAATTATTTTATTTACAAGGTAAATGAGAACATCAGCATTTAATAAAAAATGGTCTAGATTACAAGTGGTGCAATAATGTTAGCACAGGCAAGATATTGCAATATCCGACCACACTAAATTGCTAGCGTATTACAAGTTGAAAGTAAATGCGCACAGCCGAGCACAATCTAAATTTGTGCTTGTCGGCTAAGCACAAGTGAAGACCTCGCATAAAGAGTTAGAGCTAAACATAAATGCGCAACAAACACAACATAAATTAATAAAAATAAAGTTTCACACTCATATATAAACTAATAAAAAATATGAATCTAAATATTAATTAAATATGTTTATAAGGGATAAATATATTGTATAATACAAGGTGCTGAATGGAAGGGCTATATATATATATATATATATATATATATATATATATATATATATATATATATATATACCGTATATACGTATATGTCTAAATATTAATTAAATATGTTTATAAGGGATAAATATATGGTATAATACAAGGTGCTGAATGGAAGGGCTATATATATATATATATATATATATACTGTATATACGTATATATCTAAATTTGTGTATAAATGTATGTACATATAAGTGTATACATGTTTATTTATGTATTTTTATATGTATATACATATATATATATATATATATATATATATATATATATACACACACACTTCGGAGCCCTTTCCACTCAAATACCTAAAAACAAGAAAATTCTTTTTTATTCAATGTTAATATTTTATAATGTGTTTTTCTGTGTATTTACTGTAAATATTTTACATTCCAATGTTCTTCACATAATATAAAATGTTCTTTGTGTTTTTAAATATATATTCCTATATATATCTGTATATACCTATATATGTATATATTCATATAGATATATATGTATAGATATATATTTAACTAAAAAGTAATCATATACTGTATATAAAGCAATATATATTTAAAAATACTGTATAAAGAACATTTTCTTCTATGTGAAGAACATTTGAATATGTATTATAAATAACTCACGTCGTGCTGAGTGAGTTAGTGTAATGCGGTGTTGGGTTAGTGTGCGAGCGATAAGTGGTAGTTTTTTCATCAGTGTGCTCCATTAAAGGAACATTAAACACCAAGGGCCAGATTACAAGTGGAGCGCTAAATAGTATTACAAGTTGACAGCAATGCGAACGCAAGCTTGTGTTGTATTGCTGGGAAACATTGCGCTCACAAGAGCGTGCTTCCATAGGCTCCAATGGGAGCCTCGTTCTCATGTCGTGAGACACAGCATGAGAACCTAGCGCAGCAAAGGGGGGGGGTAAGTAGCGCAGCAATGACAGAAAAGTGTAAATATATATGTATATGACTACACATGTTAACACATAAATTTATATATATATAAGCATTTACATATATATCTACAGGTAACACAAAGTTCCCATAGACCGCAATGTAAAGGCACTTTACCCCGACTTTAGCCCCCCAAAAAACTGCTAAGTGCATTTTTATTTTTTTTATTTTTTTAAATAAAAAAAAAAAAGTAAACAAACGCTTTATATATATATACATATATATACAGGGTTTATTAAATGTCCTAAGCTATTAGCCAAGCCAAAATGTTACTCGTCACTGATGTATATATGACTATATAAGTATATTTATGTGTATATGTGTGTATATATGTATGTATGTGTGTGTGCATAGTCGCACATATAAGCACATAAATATACACATGAATAAACATATATATTGATATATATATATATATATATATATGTACACATACAGTACATACACATATTTATACATTTATATGTATAATTTGGAGCCATTTCTAGTCAAACACTTTTCCATACATCATATCCCTTTTAGAACCTGTTGATTACTATTAAAATTATATATTTGTATAAATGTGTATTAACTTTTTTAACCCTCACAATTTACTTCAGGTCTGAAGTTGCGTTAAATATTCTAGCGACGTTGCAGCTTGATCCTGAGTGCAAACTATAACTTAACTTGTAATACCAGCAAAAATTAGCATGGTCACGATAACCAAGTATAGGTTGCGCTCAAGTGAAGTCGGAAGCGCTAACCCTGCTACTGTAGTTGTACTCAGAAGTGTAAAGTCCCTTTAATGTATGCTTTTTAGTTAAAGGGATATAATACCCATATGCAAAATCACTTGAAAGTCTTGCAGTGTAACTCTAAAAAGAAAATATTACCTGAACATCTCTATGTAAAAAATATATTTGACCTCAAATTTGCTTCAGGTTACAATTGTAAGTGCTGTGTGAACAAATATGCTGTAGCTTCTGTCAGCTGCATGTTGGGGGAAAAAACAGCAGCCAATCAGCTTCATCGAGTATTGATGTCACACTTTGCTTTACTGTGATCTAATGAGATTTCACTGAAATCATGTGAGATTTCATAGTAAACTTCCTTAAAACAGATGGGAAATAACATGTCCCAAGTCCCGGGACTAGCATCCGGATAGGCTGCTTAAAGTCCATTTACAATTGGATGTGGCTACTGAGGCATTGTTGAGGTAAAATATCTTCCTTTTTTTAAACAGAGATGTTCAGGTGATATTTTCTAGTAAGCATTTTATATCTATGCAACATCACTTTCAAGTGCCTCAACAATTGGGCATCATGTCCCTTTAAATAAATATGTTTACAAATTATAGACAGTTGCTGTGTTAAATGTAGTACAATGCAGTTTACGCTTTCACACTTTTATGTGTTATATGTGTGGGTGGTTGTTTATATTATGGGGCCGATTTATTAAAGTGCGAGTGGACATAATACGATGTATCGTATCATGTCCGCCGCACATCGATAAATGCAAACTGCTTGTGCAATGCCACCCCCTGCAGATTTGCGGCCAATCGGCCGATAGCAAGGGGTATCAATCAGCCCAATCGTATAGGATCGGGTAGATTGATGTCCGCAGCCTCAGAGCAGGCGGACAAGTTATGAAGCAGCAGTCTTTAGACCGCTGCTTCATAATAAGTGCTGTTTCCGGCGAGCCTGAAGGCTCGTGCATAAATAGGGGCATCAAGCTCCATTCGAAGCTTGATAATTTGGCCCCTATGTGTGTACAGATAAACATTGTGGTAAAACTCATTAAGTGAAAGTAACAAACGGAGAGAAAAAAAAAGAAAAGAAAGAAAAAAGGAGGGAAACTGAGAAATAGAAATAACATTGCATAGAAAAGGTGAATAGGGTAAAACAAAAGAAAAATACTGTGAGACAAAGAAAAATACTGTGAGACAAAGAAAAATACTGTGAGACAAAGAAAAATACTGTGAGACAAAGAAAAATAAAGGTAAAGAGAGGGATATATAAAAAGTGAGTTTGATAAAAAAAAATAATAATGAGAGCTTGAGAAAAAGAGATAGAAACAGAGCAGAAAATGGGACAAAAAGAGAGAGGCAGAGAAAACACGTGACAAGTGACATTGTTTAAAGGAAAATTCTAATAATGACAATAATAATATTGCTGCTCCTGAGCCTATCTAGGTATGCTATTTAACAAATGATACCAAGAGAACAAATAGAAATAAACTGAAAATGTTCTTAAAATGGCCTGCCTTGTCTGAGCCATAAAGGTTTCATGCCCCTTTAGGGTAATATTCTTGTTACCTAGTAGAGCCAAACCAGCATTTATAATGTTTATATTTGGGCTAACATGCGTAAGGGGCAGATAGCAGTGCATTAAAGTAGTATATATTGTCCTAATATGACCACTTTTATACAAGTGTTGCTCCTATGATGAAGCTAAGCGTTGCGCGTGCTCATTTTCTAATAAAATTACTGGTCACATCACAGTACCCCAAGATGCATTGCTGTGCACAGTAAAAAAAAGTGCAAGGTAAGGGAGAAGATCGTTGTTCCTTATATGTACTAGTACTTTTGAAGGCAGGAAGATTTGTTTTACCTAATTAATGTAAGATGGACAGATCGCCATTTAGCTGTTTTTCTTCTAACTACACTTGGTTTCCATGACAAACTGTTTTGTCTTTTTAGGTTTGAGGACACTAGGATTTTACTAAATATTATTATGAAGTGCACAAGCTTAATCTATACATGGAGATGTCTGTGATGTACACAGGACTTATAATGCTTACTCACACATTTGTATTACCTTGATCATTGTTTGCAAGTATGGGGAGAGACGGGAAACTGCAAAAAACATTAGTGGGTGTTATTACTTCAGTTACTTGCCACATGAAAAGCTGCACGATTCTGCACATTAATATATGTCTAAAAAATATCAAACGCTTTCTGGAATTGTTTATCACTCACTGCTCCACTATATTAATGGAACAACTGAGTTTGCTTTTCTAAAATGCTTTTTATTTGCTCTTCTTTATTAACATACAAAATAAATAAACAAATATATATGTGTGTGTATGTATATATATATATATATATATATATATATATATATATATAAAAATGTGTATGTGTACTGTATATGTATATATATATATATATATATATATATATATATACACACACAAACTAGAGATGTGCAATGGGAACATTTTCGTGTGTTTCAAAATTTTCGTTTAGTTAAAAATAATTTTTTGTTTTTAGCTACATTGCAGATTTTTGCCATTTTGAAGCTGTAATCAGCTATATTAGCTTTAGTTTTGTCATTCTATGTAATTTTTAAACTTTTTCTTTTATTTAATGCATCTAAGTTTTGTGCACTGCATTTTTGGTAAAACTAAAAAATGTACTTAAAGGGACAGTCTACACTAAATTGTAGTTGTTTAAAAAGATAGATAATGCCTTTAACTACCCATTCCCCAGCTTTGCACAACCAACATTGATATATTAATATACTTTATAACATTTAAACCTCTAAATTTCTGCCTGTTTCTAAGCTACTATAGGCAGCCTCTTAATCACATGCTTTTTTATTTGCTTTTCACAACAGGATACTGCTAGTTCATGTGGGCCATATAGATAACAAGGAGTTATTTAAGATTTAGCACAACACAGGGGTCGATTTATCAAGCTGCGTCGGACAGGGGCGCACATACGGACCCCTTTCCTCCACAGCTCGCCTCTGGCGGGCTGAATTCCGCTGCCGGAATTCAGCATTCCACACAAACGCTATTTTGCGCTTGTGTGCAATCCCGCACACAGCCAATCACGCGCGGGCAGGAGCTGTCAATCTCCCCAGTCAGATGAGACCGGGAAGATTGAAATTCGCCACCTAAGAGGTGGCGAAAGGTTAGAGAAGCAGCAGTCTACTGACCGCTGCTTGTTAAATACAGACTGTAGGTTCTCTTGTGAGAACCTGCAGCCATAGCAGAGGGAAGGGATTGTTAAATCGACCCCACAGTACTAAATGCAAGTCAATAGATAATACATAAAAAGTCATGTGATCAGGGGGCTGTCAGAAAATGCTTAGATGCAAGGTAATCACAGCAGTGACGTGCGGTGAGGTCAGAGGCAGGTGAGGCACTAGATATGATACGCCGGAGAAACACATATACCACGGGCCGCAAGTACCCCCAACAGGGCAGGTTTTAATTATAGCTGAACCAGTGCACAGGTGAAATAATCAGCTGATGGGTGAGAGCAGTTTAGTAACCACTGTGTTACTGATCAGCTGATACCTTTACCTGTGCACTGAATCAGCTATAATGAAAACCTGGCCTGTTGGGGGTACTTGAGGACCATGGTTGAGAAATACTGCACTAAAGCACCAGCTCATCTGAAATGTGTTGAATACCTGGAGAATAAAGCACACATACACACACACTCTGCTCACATACCCACTCACTCAATTATGTGGCACAGTGCCAGTTACTAAGCAATTAGAATGATAGAAAACTAGAAATAATGTACCATACTAATTTTACACAAAGAACAAGTTATCAATACTGCCAACATAGCTGCTGCAGTATGGTGCTCAAGAAATGCACGTGCATATCCCACTTAGGTATGCTCTTAAACAAAGGATACCAAAAGAATAAAGTACATAATAAAAGTAAAATAGAAAGTTTATTTGTTTTTTTGTGTATGCAATTTCTGAATAATGGAAGTTTAATTATGACTTTCATGTTTTATTCAAAAACAAATTTGATTTGCTGACATGGGGTTAGTAACAGTTAAGACAATGCTAGTTTTCAAAATATAAATAGCTGGAAAGGTCTATTAAAATAGCATGCTCTACCTCAATCATGAAAGTTTAATTTTGAATGTCATGTCCCTTTGACTATGTGTTTAACCAGTTACAGCAGTCTTTAAATACCTATCACCAGCTAGCTCCCCTTAATGTATTGCTGCTTCTCAGCTGACCAAGGTATGCTCTTAGACAAAGGACATAAAAAAAAAAGTAAATTTGATAACATAAGTAATTTGAAAAGCCTCTTAAAATTACATTCTCCATCTGAACCATGGAAGTTCAATGTTGACCTTCATGTCTCTTTAAATAAATGCTTGTTGGTATCTATATTTAACACAGTCCAAGTTGGACTCAGAAGGCACAAAACTTTACAACTCCTTATCAGGAAATGGTTAGTGAGCCAATCAGAAGCTGCATGCACACATCACCCAGTTCTCCTCAGGACCACCATGAGAATACTCCTAATTATTTACTTTAACTATGGGTTTAACCCCATGTTTTGGGGATTAATCACATAGTTAACTAAATATTTTGATAAAATGTTCTAACAATTTACAGCATTTAATTACTACATTAGCATGTCCCTCTTGCACCTGGTAGTATTAGAAATCAACATTAATACGTTTTAGGATTTTTGTTGCTGTTAACAGTTGTTAGGTTTACAAGCTGAATAATTTTGGGTTAAAAATTAAGTATGTAGCAGGGGTAAGCAAACAACATTGGAGCTATAATTAAATGCTTTAATCCATTCTATTTCTAACATGTTATTATTATTACAATCAATATTTGAATACTTTTGCCATGAAACTTCTTCATATGTTAACTTCACAGAGAATATTTGTCTATCTGGTAGATAAAGCAAGACAAATATCTTTTGTCTTAGAGTCACATTAAAGTTACTAGATTATGTGGTATGATTCATAAGGACATGAAAAATATGATTGCAATTGTTTGAAGTGTGCTTCTAAGTAAAAAGTACAGCAAAGGCAACTAAATTATTCCATAAGATCATGATGTCACTGCTGGGCTTGCAGTTATTTATCTTTTTCAGCATCCATCATTGCATGGCATTGCCATGCAATGATGGATGCAAGATAAATAACTGCAAGCCCAGCAGTGACATCATGATCTTATGGAATAATTTAGTTGCCTTTGCTGTACTTTTTACTTAGAAGCACACTTCAAACAATTATGATATAATGTGACTCTTATAATTAAAATTTTATTTTACACTACACAGCTTACAACTGCACCACCATCCAGAATCCTTTAGACACGTTTTCTATCATTTCTCAGTTTTTCACATTAATTTTGCAGGTGGCAAAAATTGTGATTATTAGTACAAAGCTCGCAATTATATCACTTTACCATTTTACAGAACCCAAGTCTGAGTCTCACACCAAGCAAGAAAACTAATCAGCCAGAAATAGAATCTCAGTGAGGAAAAAAAATGTTTATAATGATTCTTTCAATTAGTGACTAGTTTGAGTAGTTTCTTCTGCAAATTCTTCAGGGCTGCACGCACAGAGACCTGGTCCTTACCTGAGCTTGATGATGAGGTCCGGTCGGGTCGTCAGTGTCACTGTCAGACAGAAGACCGAGAGACTGTCACTCCACCGGTCCCATGTGGCTCCGCTCCTCCGTCGACTCACTCCACCGTCCTCCTCCTGTCCTGAGTCTCCTCCAGTGCCAGCACACAGTCCTCAGGTCCAGGACTCCAGCCCTCCAGGACCGGCTCCTCCACACAGCCACAACTGCAGCTGACTCACTGAGCACTTTAGGTGGGCACTGAGGGCAGGGCAGTATGCCGGATGGACACGCACTTGCAGCAGCAGCTCCCTCCTACTGAGTCTTCCCGTCTGAACTAAATTCAAGTCTCACTGTGTCGGCGCAACGTCACGTGACCCACACTGAGAGTAAGACTGTCACTCAGCACACAGCCCAGCAGGCACGCCTCCCCACAGTGCTGAATGCTGATTGGCTGAAGGGATCTAGCTCATCATGGAGGCGGTTTTGAGAACAGCCTCCATTGGAACTTGTATGAGGGCCCGGCGAGTCACCAGTAGGTGGCGGGCGCTAGCTCTAAGTGAGCAGTGATGTTATTTACGTCCATGTTGCGCAATTCATGGAGGGCAGCGGACCGGCTCACTGCCTCCTAATTGCGCAACAATGGATGCTAAAATTGGCAGCGCAAGCGCAGTACAAGATAAATGATGATGTCAGTATAATTGCCATCGGAGGGTGGGGGGTACCCTTGGGGTGGGGGTGGGGCTGGCCAAAAAAAAAAAGAAAATAAAAATTACTTCTTTTTTTTTTAAATAAATATTATTTGCAATCTTTTTTCCCCCTGATTGGACAGGGGAGGCGCTGCCTCCCCTGCCTCCTATTACTGCACGTCACTGAATCACAGAGGTAAAAAGTATATTAATATAACTGTGTTGGTTATGCAAACCTGGGGAATGGGTAATAAAGGGATTTGTCTATATTTTTAAACAATAAAAATTATATTGTAGACTGTCCCTTTAAAGGTAAGTAAAACACTTACGCCTAGATTTAGAGTTCTGCGTTAGCCGTCAAAACCAGCGTTAGAGGGGGGGCGGAGCCAGCAACCTAGAGGACTAGACGCATGCTTTTAGAGCTCCGGCTCTAAATGCCCCAAAATCGCATTAAGAGCCTATTATAATGCAAATCAAGTCCTAAGAACATATAGGCTAATACCTTGACTGCAGTTTGGAGAAGGGGCCGCTTTTATGGGCCAACGCAATAACCTGACAATGAGCTTGGTGGCTTGAATACAGTCTGTACAGACAGCGGCCATATTTATGACCACGTGGACGGACGGTACAGCTCACAATGGAGAGCGCTCACTGGATTTTATCTGAAATTGGCAAACTCCTGGAAGCGTATCAACATGCGTTTACAGCCACCTTAACCAATACGCCTGGTCCTGCAGTTGGTAATGAAGTTTGGCCAGAAAAATGCTTATACACCGCTGACGGCGTGGGAGCTAGTGGAGCTGCACCGGAGCCTTCACACTTATTGCGCACTCCTGATTCTTCCGCGAGAGCTAATGACAGCTCAATTTGTCAGGGGTCTGAGCAACGGCCATTAGTGCACACAGCAATACAAGCTACCGCTGGTTTGTCAGCGCTTGATAGCGGAGTGAAACTAGGAGCTGCGGCAATGATGGAGATGTTGAGGTCTGAGGTCTTGGATCCGGATCTCGGACCTCTCACTTGCCAAAAGGCTGCACAGGTATGGAACTTGCTCCCAATATCCAAACCAGGAGGCTGCGGAGACTGGTTGCCCCAATATGCTGAGAGCTGGGGAGACTCTCCTCATCACCTTAAAGTGGGAGTAGGATAGACATAGTTGAATCCTATGCTGACAGTCTGTTTACAGCTACTGGAACTGAGTTATTGTTAACATACTATGGTTGCTGTCTTTACTGTTTTCTTTCTCCCTACCTGCAGGGCTTAGCACATGTTATTCTTTAATGTCTCCAACATTTTATATTCTACAGCTAGCAGTCTCCCCGCATCATAATATGTATACAGTTCAGACTAAACTGTTTTAAGCTTTACAGACGTATATTACCATTTGCAAAGCTCTAATTATCTTGAGAACTTCCTATACCACCTACATTCGAAGCAAAGCTACATTTCCACCAGGACTGCCCTTTACAAGCAGATAACAGTAATAACTAATATTGAGAGACAATATGACCTATCCATGGCCCTTTGCAATCTATGAGACCATGTTTCTACAACGATGAAGCCATGATGTTTGCATTGTGCTGGAGTTACCATGAAGCTGGTTAACTAAGTTAATAGCAGTTCTTGTTTCATGAAACAATAGCCAATATATTTGAGTTAGTTGATTATTTCATCTACAGGTTTCAGACATGCAATTCTGTTTATTGATACTGTTTATATTATACATGTTTACCTGAGTTATATCTTATTCAATACCTAGAGGTTTCATAGCTCATATCAATAGGGGGTTCTACAAATTACCTTGTTGTAAATTTACCGCATTTGTTTTTACCTTTCGAAATATTTGCCTCTGGGGCCCTTATATAGACTCAGATCTAAACTGATCCTCAATTCGTCTGTTTAATTGGTCATCTTAACACCCCGACTAATAAGCCTCTTTCCGTATACCGCTATATTTAAATTTACCACTAGGCTTATATGTCATAATCAAAAGCCCTGGGGTTAACTAACTCGAGTTTAACTTCATAATGCACTATTACTTCCTCTACACAGGCCTGAGGGTTGCTGTTAGGTGTGAGAACGACCCCTCCCCGTGATTTTAGCCATTTAAATTGGGGTGTCACGCGCATGCACCAAATTTAGTTCAATCCAAAATTCAGGAGTCATAATCTCCTTCCCTTGGTGTTAATCATTTATGGCCTTTCTGCTTCTGGATGGTGGGCCCACATCCGGGAGATAGAACATCCCTGATCCTATGATAGAATTGGTCAGTGGTTTAATTAAGTATCTTCGCCCTTACCTATCCCTACTTACCTAATACTTTATTCCTCAGTACCAACTGAAGTCTAAGTGTGTTGAGGGTTGTTAATTATATCTTGCTCACACCACTCACTTACTAATCAGTACTTTGCTTTTTATGCATCTGGGTCTAGGGTACAGATCATTACATTACTTGCACCTCACATTCAGCAAGAGGTTTATTTAGTTGGCTTTCCGTAATGCCTCAATTAACTTGGTGTACCTAGGTAAGTTTAGCCTAAGTTGGCAAGTTTATACTCAACTTAGGGTCCCCTGCGAGCTTTGCACGAATGTCCAGTATATACTTACTCTCATATAATCCTATATTGGTAACTTTATTCACTCTATTTCATTTAACAAGTATAGTCAGCACTATACACTATATTGATGGCTGTCTGAGCTCGTTCTATCCCCTATTCTCAGCTCTTATATATAACCTGTTTACTATAATTCAGGATACAGTAGCTTACCCTACCCATTTAGCGATATGTAGCTCTTTGGCATTTCTTGCTTAAAAACACTTAGAATACCACCTCCTCCCCCCCCCCCCCCCACAATAATGTGCCCTCTATTTTGGAGGGACTCAATAAGCGGTTTATCTTGCCTATACCGCACCATAATTCCATACTTAGTTACCATACTATGTTATTTTATTTTATACTTGGCGCCTTTATTTTTGATACCATTTTAAATTAATTATTGCATAATGTTTACATACTCTAGCATAATATTACAGCAGTTCACTGGCGCTTACAGTATTCATATTTCATGACACACTACATGTCAACCTATTCTAGATTCCCTTTAATTTCTATCTTGTGTTTTGTGTGTTGTTCATATAATTGAAAAAAAAAAAAAAGGTTCCAATTCTTCCATAGCATTGCCTATGTTGTAAAACGTTTCTATTAAGATGGAAACAGTATATTTGAAATGTACCATTTATGTTTGCTCTGTATTATATTACCTTGCATATGTTGTATTGTTTTCAGCACAACCTTAATAAAAATTATTGAAAATAAATAAAACCAGCGTTAGAGGCTCCTAACGCTGGTTTTGGGCTACCGCTGGTATTTAGAGTCGTGTAGGTAAGGGTCTAACGCTCACTTTGCAGCCGCGACTTTTCCATACCGCAGATCCCCCTACGCCATTTGCGTATCCTATCTTTTCAATGGGATCTTCCTAACGCTGGAATTTAGAGTCTTGGCTGAAGTGAGCATTAGAAATCTAACGACAAAACTCCAGCCGCAGAAAAAAGTCAGGAGTTAAGAGCTTTCTGGGCTAATGCCGGTTCATAAAGCTCTTAACTACTGTGCTCTAAAGTACACTTACACCCATAAACTACCTATGTACCCCTAAACCGAGGTCCCCCCACATCGCCGCCACTCTATTAAATTTTTTTAACCCCTAATCTGCCGACCGCACACCGCCGCCACCTACGTTATCCTTATGTACCCCTAATCTGCTGCCCCTAACACCGCTGACCCCTATATTATATTTATTAACCCCTAATCTGCCGCCCCCAACGTCGCCACCACCTACCTACAATAATTAACCCCTAATCTGCCGACCGGACCTCACCGCTACTTTAATAAATGTATTAACCCCTAATCCGCCTCACTCCCGCCTCAATAACCCTATAATAAATAGTATTAACCCTTAATCTGCCCTCCCTAACATCGCCGACACCTAACTTCAAGTATTAACCCCTAATCTGCCGACCGGACCTCGCCGCTACTGTATTAAATTTATTAACCCCTAAAGCTAAGTCTAACCCTAACACTAACACCCCCCCTAAGTTAAATATAATTTTTATCTAACGAAATAAATTAACTCTTATTAAATAAATTAATCCTATTTAAAGCTAAATACTTACCTGTAAAATAAACCCTAATATAGCTACAATATAACTAATAATTATATTGTAGCTATTTTAGGATTAATATTTATTTTACAGGCAACTTTGTAATTATTTTAACCAGGTTCAATAGCTATTAAATAGTTAATAACTATTTAATAGCTACCTAGTTAAAATAATTACAAAATTACCTGTAAAATAAATCCTAACCTAAGTTACAATTAAACCTAACACTACACTATCAATAAATTAATTACATAAAATACCTACAAATAAATACAATTAAATAAACTAACTAAAGTACAAAAAATAAAAAAAGAACTAAGTTACAAAAAATAAAAAAATAATTTACAAACATTAGAAAAATATTACAACAATTTTAAGCTAATTACACCTACTCTAAGCCCCCTAATAAAATAACAAAGCCCCCCAAAATAAAAAAAATGCCCTACCCTATTCTAAAATTAAAATAGAAAAGCTCTTTTACCTTACCAGCCCTTAAAAGGACCTTTTGCGGGGCATGCCCCAAAGAAAACAGCTCTTTTGCCTGTAAAAAAAACCATACAATACCCCCCCAACATTACAACCCACCACCCACATACCCCTAATCTAACCCAAACCCCCCTTAAATAAACCTAACACTAAGCCCCTGAAGATCATCCTACCTTATCTTCACCACGCCGGGTATCACCGATCGGTCCAGGCTCCGAAGTCTTCATCCAAGCCCAAGCGGGGGCTGAAGATGTCCATGATCCGGCTGAAGTCTTGGCCCAAGTGGGGGCTGAAGATGTCCATGATCCGGCTGAAGTCTTGGCCCAAGCGGGGGCTGAAGATGTCCATGATCCGGCTGAAGTCTTGATCCAAGCGGGAGCTGAAGAGGTCCATGATCCGGCTGAAGTCTTCTATCAAGCGGCATCTTCAATCTTCTTTCTTCCGGATCCATCTTCATCCCGCCGACGCGGAACATCCTTCTTCACCGACGACTTCCCGACGAATGACGGTTCCTTTAAGGGACGTGTAACGATTTAGTAGAGAGTGAGGATGGATCACAACTGCAGAGTATGCAAAATAAATGATTTGTATCACTTTTGGCAAATGGACTATTGTATAGCATAGACCAAGCTGCTTTCAGTGAAGTTGTTATTCTCAAGTAATTGAATAGCAGATCAGAAACTTGTCTGGCAACGAATGAGGTAAAACATATATGCTGTTGAACGTCACAGCATTAGTGTAGACATAAACAAAGTCTGCATCAGAAGAAATATAAAAAATTAAATCAATTTCTTAGTAACAATCTTTAGAGTTCAGCTAGCTCCCAGTACGATAAATCTTGATAAAGAAAAGCAGAGTTCCAGAAAGCAGATAGTGTTGCTATTAGTACTGGAGTAAGATATAACAGTTCAGTGTGAATTGTAACTCTCAGTTTTAGACACTATTAGTTAGTTTGTCACAGAACGGTATACACATGTGCTGATAGTCTTGCGGTCAGTAGAGTAGCAGGGAAAAGCAAAGTTGAATGTTTATTTGTACAGCACAGCTTAAAGTAACTACAGCGCTTACCGCCAGTCACCGGATGGTGTGTTATAGAAGCAGAATTAGTTCTGAGATGTCCTTGCACTTAATCCGTGGGAGGTTGTTTGTAGAAGAGTTGCGCTGTGTTGCAGTGGAAGAGAGTTTGAAGTCCGGTGTGTGAGAAACACTTCAGTGGCTCAGATGAGGTAGAAACTCACAGGGAGACGGTAGCAAACACACTGCGGTATGGATTAAGTCTCTGTTGTAGCGTGCACGCAAAAAAGAAAAACTTGCCTCTGTAAATCTTTCTGTAGGCAAAATGAGCATATGAACCGGCAGTGGAAAATAAGTAATCCCAAGGTAGTAGCTGATTCAGTAGTTGAAAGAAAAGCAGTCTGGTTTGTTGTCAGAAAAAGACACAGCAAGTGGAAAACAGACACGCTTCAGAGCTTGTCTAGAAACTTAATAATTAAGCACCTGTCTGCAGTCAGCTGATGCCTTAAGTACAGGTAAGGCTGAAGTCAGGTGAATGGAAATGGCATAGGTAAAACATGGAGCGGAATCCTTACATAAGGTGAATGGGAAAGGCATAGGTAAAACCTGAAGCGGAATCCTTACAGGACGTCATCCAAGATGGTGTCCCTCGAATTCCGATTGGCTGATAGGATTCTATCAGCCAATCGGAATTAAGGTAGGAAAATTCTGATTGGCTGATGAAATCAGCCAATCAGATTCAAGTTCAATCCGATTGGCTGATTGGATCAGCCAATCGGATTGAACTTGAATCTGATTGGCTGATTCTATCAGCCAATCAGAATTTTCCTACCTTAATTCCGATTGGCTGATAGAATCCTATCAGCCAATCGGAATTCGAGGGACGCCATCTTGGATGACGTCCCTTAAAGGAACCATCATTCGTCGGGAGTTTTTTATCAGTAAAGAATATACATAACAAATGTAGTAAAAACGTTTTCCATCTTAGAAATCTTCACTGCTGTAATTCTCCCTGATCGGCTACACTGAACTGCTCTACTTGCTGGCTGCTGCTGTTGCAGTCTACACTCTCTATCTTTATGTTGTAATAAGATCTGGAGTGAGTTTTTGCCTAAGTAGATATGATGATAAAGTAGGATAGAGACATACCTTGATTAACAGTGCCAGTGTTTGTTCCACACGTGCACAAGTCTGCAGCCCCTCCTTCCCTCTCTCATTGGCTAAGTAATAGCTATGCATTATGGGACTTGTAGTTAGTTCCTAGCCTTGGGAGCTCCCCCTGCTGCCGGCCCATAGAAATGGCCCAACCGCACACTGAAAATTGTGTTATTAGCAAAGGTATAGGCTCTGTTATGGGCGGAGCAGCAGACATATAGAAAAAATGTGCAAAGGGATATAGCAGGATATACCTCTCTACCGCACGTGCGGTAGAGAGGTATATAAAAGGATTTTTATTTTTATTAAACTGGACAGTAGACTGGAACCTTTTTTGGCAGAATAAATATAATTTTTTTTTTTTTTTTTCTTTTCTTTTTTCTTTTTTTCCCAGGAGGCTCACGTGTGGTTGTGATCATATGGTGGAGCCTCCACTGCTCTAGTTAAAGGGACAGTCAAGTCAAAAATAATTTTTCAGGATTCAAATAGGGCATGTAGTTTTAAACAACTTTCCAATTTACTTTTATCACCAATTTTGCTTTGTTCTCTTGGTATTCTTAGTTGAAAGCTAAATTAGGTAGGCTCATATGCTAATTTCTTAGACCTTGAATACCGCCTCTAGTCTGAAGGTATTTTGACAGTTTTTCACCACTAAAGGGCATTAGTTCATATGTGCCATATAGATAACATTGAGCTCATGCATGTGAAGTTACCTAGGAGTTAGCACTGATTGGCTAAAATGCAAGTCTGTCAAAAGAACTGAAATAAGGGGGCAGTTTGCAGAGGCTTAGCTACAAGGTAATCACAGAGGTAAAAAGTGTATTTTTATAACTGTGTTAATTATGCAAAACTGGGGAATGGGTAATAAAGGGATTATCTATCTTTTTAAACAACAAAAATTCTGGTGTTGACTGTCCCTTTAAGTTAGTATTAGTCAGGCTACAGAGAACATGTTTTGAGACTACTTGCGTGTGTATATATATATATATATATATATATATATATATATATATATGTACTGTATATTCATAGGTATAGAAAAAATATGTGTATGTATATTTGCCCACTAGAGCCCACCCCACACCTATAGTCCTTATGATCTTCTCAATAGGTTTTAATATAAGTAGATACTCCTCTGTTATAATACCCTAACTCCAAATAAAGGGGCCCAAGTTAGGTTAATATCTGACATGCAAATTAAAATGTTCTTTGTGGATATTATACATTTTTGTTGAGCCTGTAACCAGGTTATATCAGCTTGTTATTTTAAATAGGGAACAGATCTTCCAGTTTTATAACAGGTCTCAATGCGGTTTGCTCAGCTTTTCTTTACTCTCTACTCTGTCCGCATCCCATTTTAAATATAGGGTCTGAAGACCTATGAGTCACAGAATCTTGTATTTATGAGGTACTTTGCTAACATCGTCAGATGAATGAGTCATATCACCAATTGGATCCTAGATAATCGTTTTTCTTTTTATTGTAACCCTACATCGCTGCTTAATACCTAAGTGTAAATGTCTCCAATCCTTAAGTTTTGCGCTGTACCCGAGTGTGCGCTGTACCCGAGTGGTTCAAAAAGCTTACTCTCTAAGCTAATATACGCTCTCAGTTCATAGTCTTTACTACAATCTATCGTTATTTAATACTAATTCGCTGTTAGTAATTGCCTATATTACAGTAGCACAGTTCTTTCACTCTTATTTACCATAATAGCTTATTTGCCACACAGTCCAAGGGTACATGAGAGCCCCTATATTACAGTTTAGAATTTCCAATAATATTGTAAGATTGCTTTTCTAAAATAGGCAAAATAAGGTTAATTAATTGAGACCCAAGAGTGGTCTCTACTTGTTCAAGACTACTTTTAATAGCTTTTCACATTGTATATTACTGCGAGGTCCAAAAGTGGCCTCATCTGTTATCTTGAAGGTATATATTTTGAATGGCAAATATATTTGTATACAGATATTCCTGAAGTATGTAATGTTTATCTTGTTTGGGTCATTTTGGCTGTATGCATTGACACAATAATTCCCTATAATTTTTTATTGACATATAATGTATGTATGCCTCGAATTCAACCTCGATTAGAGATAAATATATTAATAACACACAAGGTGCTGGTGTATTCTTTTAATATAATCTCTCTTTAAAGCAGGCATTGCCAGGCAGTGGCACAAGCAATATAGTAATAGTACATAACATATTATCACCTAGATTACAAGTTTTGCGCTATAGAGGGTGCAAAATGAACGCAACAAAAGTTGCGTTATTTCACCCTCCATAGCGCTGCCATTATGAGTTTCTAAAAAGCCTCCTTGTGCGTGCGATATGGTGGCAGTGAGCTCCATACCGCACAAAATCCAAGGGCTGCTTTGACGTGCTCGTGCATGCTTTCCCTATAGACATCAATGGGGAAAGAGTGTTAGAAAAAAAACTAACACCTGAAGCGCGGAATGGCGATTGCCGTAACGCAACCCCATTGATGTCTATGGGGAAAAAAAGTTACGTTTAAACCTAACACCCTAACATAAACCCCAAGTCTAAACACACCTAATCTGCTGCCCCTGACATCGCCAACACCTAAATAAAGTTATTAACCCCTAATCTGCCGCTCCCGACATCGCTACCACTAATAAAAGTTATTAACCCCTATTCCGCCGCTCCCCGACATCGTCGCCACTAATAAAGTTATTAACCCCTATTCCCCCGCACTTCAACATCACCAACACTATAATAAAGCTATTAACCCCTATTCTGCCACTCCACGACACCTCCGCCACTAAATAGGGTTATTAACCCCTAAACCTCTGGCCTCCCACATCACCGCCACTAAATAAACCTATTAACCCATAAACCTATCACCCCTAACTTTAAATTAAAATTACAATATCCCTATCTTAAAATAAATAAAATGAAATCTAAAATTACAAAAAATAAAAAATACTAAATTACAAAATATAAAAAACACTAAATTACAAAAAATAGCAAACACTAAATTACAAAAAATAACAAACGAAATTATCCAAAATAAAAACAATTACACCTAATCTAATAGCCCAATAAAAATAAAAAAGCCCCCCCAAAATAAAAAAACCTAGCCTACCACCACTAGAACCAACCTAAAACCTAGAACCAACCCCCCAATTCTATCAGCCAATCGGAATTAAGGTTGAAAAAATCCTATTGGCTGATGCAATCAGCCAATAGGATTGAACTTCAATCCTATTGGCTGATCCAATCAGCTAATAGGATTGAGCTTGCATTCTATTAGCTGTTCCAATCAGCCAATAGAATGCGAGCTCAATCCTATTGGGTGATTGCATCAGCCAATAGGATTTTTTCAACCTTAATTCCGATTGGCTGATAGAATTCTATCAGCCAATCGAAATTTAAGGGACGCCATCTTGGATGACGTCACTTAAAGGTACCTTCATTCGTAGGGTAGTTGTCATTGGAAGAGGATGCTCCACGCCGGATGTCTTGAAGATGGACCCGCTACGCGTCGGAAGGATGAAGATAGAAGATGCCCGTCTGGAGGACCACTTCTGCCCGTCTGGAGGATCACTTCTGCCGGCTTCGTTAAGGACATCTTGCCGCTTGGATGAAGACTTCTCCCAGTAAGTGGATCTTCGGGGGTTAGTGTTAGCATTTTTTTAAGGGTGTATTGGGTGGGTTTTATTTTTAGGTTAGGGCTTTGGGCCACATAGAGCTAATTGCCCTTTTAAGGGCAATGCCCATCCAAATGCCCTTTTCAGGGCAATGGGGAGCTTAGGTTTTTTTAGTTAGGGTTTTATTTGGGGGGTTGGTTGTGTGGGTGGTGGGTTTTACTGTTGGGGGGGGTTGTGTGTATTTTTTTTACAGGTAAAAGAGCTGATTTCTTGGGGGCAATGCCCCGCAAAAGGCCCTTTTAAGGGCTATTGGTAGTTTAGTTTAGGCTAGGGTTTTTTTATTTTGGGTGGGCTTTTTTTTATTTTGTTAGGACTATTAGATTAAGTGTAATTAGTTTAAAGATCTTGTAATTTGTTTTTTATTTTCTGTAATTTAGTGAGGGGGTTTGTACTTTAGGTAATTGTATTTAATTTAGTTAATTGTATTTAATTTAGGTCATTAATTTAATTGTAGTGTAGTGTTAGGTGTTAGTGTAACTTAGGTTAGGTTTTATTTTACAGGTAAATTTGTATTTATTTTAGCTAGGTAGTTATTAAATAGTTAATAACTATTTAGTAACTATTCTACCTAGTTACAAATAAATACAAACTTGCCTGTAAAATAAAAATAACACATAAGATAGCTACAATGTAACTATTAGTTATATTGTAGCTAGCTTAGGTTTATTTTACAGGTAAGTATTTAGTTTTAAATAGAAATAATTTAGTTAATAATAGTAATTTTTATTTAGATTTATTTAAATTCTATTTAAGTTAGGGGGTGTTAGGGTTAGACTTAGGTTTAGGGGTTAATACATTAAGTATAGTGGCAGCGACATTGGGGGCGGCATATTAGGGGTTAATAAATGTAGGTAGGTGGCGGCGATGTTAGGGACGGCAGATTAGGGGTTAATAATATTTAACTAGTGTTTGCGAGGTGGGAGTGCGGCGGTTTAGGGGTTAATATGTTTATTCTAGTGGCGGCGATGTCCGGAGCGGCAGATTAGGGATTAATATTTTTATTATAGTGTTTGCGATGCGGGAGGGCCTCAGTTTAGGGGTTAATAGGTAGTTTATGGGTGTTAGTGTACTTTTTAGCACTTTAGTTATGAGTTTTATGCTACTGACTTTAAATGCGTTAGGAATCTTGACGGGATAGGGTGTACCGCTCACTTTTTGGCCTCCCAGGACAAACTTGTAATACCGGCGCTATGCAAGTCCCATTGAAAAAAGCCTTTACGAAATTTACGTAAGTTGCTTTTCGTTCAGGCCAAAAAAGTGTGCGGTGCCCCTAAACCTGCAAGACTCGTAATACCAGCGGGTGTGAAAAAGCAGCGTTAGGACCTGTTAAAGCTGCTTTTTCACCTTAACGCAAAACTCGTAATATAGCCGTATATTAGCCTATGATTATTTTTTTATTAATGTCTTCTTATGGAATAAGGACAATTTGCCTCACTGGCTATATATAGATTAATAAAGATACTATCTATGCTTAATATAATATAAGCATTAACCGTAGCAAACTGAACACTTTTGATCATACTGACACTTTAGCAAATATGTATTAAAAAAAAAAAAGACATGTTGTGTACAGTACATTTGGCACTTAACTCTATAACAGCAAACAAGCAAACAACATGTGTGCCTTTATTCATTTCAACATCAATAGCACACATAGAAATGCTTTTACCAACACTGATACTATTGTAAAAAAGACATCCCTTAGCTCTGTACTTCAGCATAAATAACCAATCTATAGATTCTGACATCATTTATTTCATGTCACTTTCTTACCCATTTTTACTAAGATTCTATATCCGATCAAGCACCAACCACATGTTCTGTGCACTGAGCTAATTGTCTGTACACCTTTTCAGCTCACACTCCATACAAAGAAAGCTAAGGTATACCAGAGGCTAGTGATGGCGACATGACGGCTAGACGATGGTGGGGCAGGATCATTGGGAGGAGTAATTGCGTTTAACTGCGATCATCTGTGGCTTTATTAAGGCTTTTTTTTGGTATTCATGTAAGATTGCTCTGGGGAGAGCAGGTGTACTGCTTAACCTTTTGCACTCTCCGTTGTGTTGAAACTTTTAACTACATATAAAGGGAAAGACTCTTTGAAAGAAGAGGTTATGCTAATTTGCTTTAAACATGAGGGATGGACACAAGTTATTATAACTCAAACTCCCTTTAATCCTCAATTCAGTTAAAGGAATTATACCGAGTGCTGTTCCCCACTGATGGATTTCTATATTTTAGTTAAAAGCATTTTTTCTTATAAAGGGAAGGAGGTCTAGGGGCACACCTTGCATCTAATTAACAAACTTAAGCACAAAGTAATATATGTGTGCTCTTCCTTTTGGGATTGGGCTGATAATAGCTTAGTAAACTGTCCTAAGATAAAATAAAGGTTCCCCACTGTTCTGGTTTGGAAAAAAAAAAGTTTAAAAAAAAAATTGTGCTGAAGCTGGGGCCCGGTTGCGACCGCGACTGCTGCACCACCGGTAGTTCCGCCCCTGTGTGTACCATATAGATCAGGGTTCTTCAAACCACAGGTCGGGACCCATTAATGGGTCACAACACCATGTGTACTTGGTCGCAACTTGTGTGTGTGGTGTAGGAGTGTGTGTGGTGTATTGTATGAGATTGTGTGTGTGCTGTGCCTGTGTTGTGTATGAGAGTGTGTGGGGTGTGTGTTGTATGAGTGTGTGTGTGTGTGGTGTGTATGTTATATGATTGTGTGTGTGGTATGTGTGTTGTATGAGTGTGTGTTTGTGTGGTATGCTTGTAATATGAAAGTGTGTATGTTATATGAACGTGTGTGTGTGTTGTATGACAAAGTGTGTGTTATATGAAAGTGTATGTGTGTGTTGTAAGAGAGTGTATGGGTTGAGTGTGTGTTATATGAAAGTGTGTGTGTATGTGTGTGTTGTAGGAGAGTGTATGGGGTGAGTGTGTTATATGAAAGTGTGTGAGTTGTATGAGAGTGTGTGCGGTATGTGTGTTACATGAAAATGTGTGTAGTATGAGAGTGTGTTTGTGTGTGTTGTATGATTGTGTGTGTGTTGTATGAGTGTGTGGTGTGTGTGTTGTATGATTTTGTGTGTGTGTGTTGTATGAGAGTGTGTGTTATTTCGTTTTACAACGCTTTCAAATTTGACTACAATCAGGAAAAAACATGCACATATTTTAGTCACTTTGCCAAAAATTGCAGCTATCATGTTGTTTATTTCTTAAGAAATTTTCAGACCAAGTCTAAAAATTAAGTCCCAAAGGTATGTGGTATCATGGCACTGGGTCTTGGGGGGAAAAGTTTGAAGAACCCTGATATAGATAACACTGAGCTGACTCTCGTTGAATCGTGAGTGATCACCGATTGGCTAAATTCAAGTATGCACACACCTCTGAGATAAGGGAGATTGGTGCAAACCCTTAGATACAAGGTAATCACAGATTATTTAGCATTGTATTGTGAAAGGATAACTATGCTTTAATTGCAATATTAACCGCTAGATTTAGAGTTTTGTCTGTAAAAAGCCGCGTAGCTAACGCTGCTTTTTTTGCCAATGCACCCTTCCAACAACGCTGGTATTTAGAATTGTCTGAGGGGCTGCGTTAGGCTCAAAAAAAGGTGCGTTGAGCCTAACCTAGCTCCACTTCAACCCTCAATACCAGCGTTGCTTACGGTAGCGGTAAGCTGGAAAACCGTGCTCGCGCACGATATCCCCATAGGAAACAATGCGGCAGTTTGGGCTGAAAAAAACCTAACACCTGCAAAAAAGCAGCGTTCAGCTCCTAACGCAGCCCCATTGTTTCCTATGGGGAAACACTCTCTAAGTCTGTACCTAACACCCTAACATGTACCCAAGTCTAAACACCCCTAACCTTACACTTATTAACCCCCAATCTGCTGCCCCCACTATCGCTGACACCTGCATTATATTATTAACCCCTAATCTGCCGCTCTGGACACCGCCACAACCTACATTATACCTATGAACCCTTAATCTGCTGCCCCTAACATCGCCGACCCCTACATTATATTTATTAACCCCTAATCTGCCCCCCCCACATCGCCGCTACCTAACTACACTTATTAACCCCAAATCTGCCGACCGGACCTCGCCGCCACTATAATAAATGTATTAACCCCTAAACTGCCGCACTCCCACCTCGCAAACACTATAATACATTTTATTAACCCCTAATCTGCCCTCCCTAACATCGCCGCCACCTACCTACAATTATTAACCCCTAATCTCCCGCCCGCACCGTCGCCGCTACTATAATAAGGTTATTAACCCCTAAACCTAACTCTAACCCTAACCCTAACACCCCCCTAACATAAATATAATTTAAATTAAACAAAATAATATTCCTAAAATTAACTAAATTAATCCTATTTAAAACTAAATACTTACCTATCAAATAAACCCTAATATAGCTACAATATAACTAATAGTTACATTGTAGCTATTTTAGGATGTATATCTATTTTACTGGCAACTTTGTATTTATTTTAACTAGGTACAATAGCTATTAAATAGTTAATAACTATTTAATAGCTACCTAGTTAAAATAAATACAAAATTACATGTAAAATAAATCCTAACCTAAGTTACAATTAAACCTAACACTACACTATCATTAAATTAATTAAATAAATTACCTTCAATTACCTAAAATAAAATAAACTATTCTATAATACAAAAAAAACAAACACTAAATTACAAAAAATAAAAAAGAATTACAAGCAGTTTAAACTAATTACACCTAATCTAAGCCCCCTAATAAAATAAAAAAGCCCCCCAAAATAAAAAAAATTCCCTACCCTATTCTAAAATACAAAAGTAATCAGCTCTTTTACCAGCCCTTAAAAGGGCTTTTTGCAGGGCCTTGCCCCAAAGTAATCAGCTCTTTTACCTGAAAATAAAATACAATACCCCCCAACATTACAACCCACCACCCACATACCCCTACTCTAATCCACTAAAACCCCCCTTAAAAAAACCTATTGCTAACCCCCTGAAGATCATCCTACCTTGAGTCATCTTCACTCAGCCGAGCCAAATTCTTCATCCAAGGTGCGCAGAGGAGGTCCTTGATCCGGTAGAAGTCTTCATCCAAGCGGGGAAAAAAATGTTTTGATATATCAGCGCTAAGATATATCCTAAGCTGTGAAACACAAAAGGGGGCCTAACCAATCCCCTAAAGGAACAGAATCTCAAAACAATGATAGTGATCACAGCGCCAACCGGCCTAAGGATAATTGCACACTCACACCGAAAAGGATTGAATAAATGTATTTAACAAATAAGTACTAATAAAATCAATATTGATCTAGACAAGAGTAAAATAGCATAACATTTTTTTATTTTTTTTTTTTAATTTTTTTTTACATAAAGATCTATTATTTAAAATAAACACAAAAAAATTGTAAAAAGATAAGTATCACAAGTTAAATAATCCCAAGATGGGGGTAAACAATCCGGAAATAGAGTGGACTATTACGTCTACTCCGTTGACAACAGTAGTATTGCAATAAGGGTCTAATCTAAATAAGGGTGTAACCTAGTGTTTCTGACCGTGGGTGAGCAAGGACTAAAACCACTAGACTGATAAACCCTTAAATGAAGGCAGAAAAGCGTTAATGGCACCGTTTAGGGCCTAAGCTTGGTAAGTAAAGTGCAGAAAATAAATCACGATAAATGTCAATGGGATTATGGATCCATATCCAAGGGTCAGCTCCAGTAAAGATCCTACAATCAGAGTGCTTGACATCAGCCGCACTCGAATTAAGGTCTATGAACTAACCCCTGTTACAGGGATATCTGGCTAACCAGTATATGTTAGTATGACATAAAATATTGAACAATAGAAAATAGACGCCTCGGTGATCAATACATGGATTACTACAATCAGTACAACATTCTAAATGAGCGAAATACAGAAATACAGAGAGAACGGTGTGGACAACACAACTAGTGCTAATTCCCCAGACCGTGTACAATGGTAAATCAAACTTTAAAAAGAAAAATGACTTTTCAACAAAAGATAACAATAAATTTCACAGTGCTAATGTGCAGGTGAACAAAATAAAGCGTGAAAGATATCAATGAAAATACACATGTGAACAACGTTTGTGCGAACAACGTTTGTGCCAAAGATGGGAAACAGGACAATAGTAAAAAATTGGGGATAAAAATAAAAATAATAATAAATTATATATATAGGTGATGTGTCGTGTAGTGTCTTTGAAAACAAATCTCTGTGAACTCCTGTTGGGACAAAGGGAAAAAAGAAAAAACTGTCGACAAAAAATAGAAAATATGTGAAACACAGTGAAAAATTGACTGAGTGAGGAAAAATAAAATTGAAAAATATAAAAATATAAAAATAGAACTGATAAATGTCAATGCACCAATCAGGTTAGTGAAAAAACCCCAGTCTATTACAGACTACAGTCTATTGGAAAAGTTCCATTATAGAAGTTTATCCGTTGAAGAAATAGTAGTAGCTGGAAAAAAAGTTATCCGGGAAATCCTTTGAACAATCCGGCTGTGAAAGTATCGTTGATTCCTAAAAACAGAAATAAAACATAGTGTGGCAAAGTTTTCTAAAATGAGAATAATCAGAAAGATGCTTACCAATGTGTAGTCTGCGCGTTTCGGTCCCCACAGGACCTTTATCAAGACTGGTTCACTGGTAAGCTTAAGCTTCATCCAAGCGGGGCAAGAAGAGGTCTTCCATCCGGTAGAAGTGTTCATCCAGGCGGCGTCTTCAATCTTCATCTATCCGGAGTGGAGCCATCTTCAAAGAAGCCGATGCGGAGCCATCCTCTTCTACCGACAGACTAACGACGAATGAGGGTTCCTTTAAGGGACGTCATCCAAGATGGCGTCCCTTCAATTTCGATTGTTTGCGAGGTGGGAGTGCGGCGGTTTAGGGGTTAATTGCATCAGCCAATCAGATTTTTTTTCTACCTTAATTCCGATTGGCTGATAGAATTCTATCAGCCAATCGGAATTGAAGGGACGCCATCTTGGATGACGTCCCTTAAAGGAACCTTCATTCGTCGTTAGTCCGTCGGTAGACGAGGATGGCTCCGCGTCGGCTCCTTTGAAGATGGCTCCGCTCCGCTCCGGATGGATGAAGATTGAAGACGCTGCCTGGATGAACACTTCTACCGGATGGAAGACCTCTTCTTGCCCCGCTTGGATGAAGACTTCTACCGGATCAAGGTCCTCCTCTGCGCACCTTGGATGAAGAATTCTGCTCGGCTGAGTGAAGACGACTCAAGGTAGGATGATCTTCAGGGGGTTAGCGATAGGTTTTTTTAAGGGGGGTTTGGGTGGGTTAGAGTAGGGGTATGTGGATGGTGGGTTGTAATGTTGGGGGTATTGTATTTTATTTTCAGGTAAAAGAGCTGATTACTTTGGGGCAAGGCCCCGCAAAAAGGCCTTTTAAGGGCTGGTAAAAGAGCTGATTACTTTTGTATTTTAGAATAGGGTAGGGAATTTTTTATTTTGGGGGGCATTTCTATTTTATTAGAGGGCTTAGAGTAGGTGTAATTAGTTTAAACTGCTTGCAATTCTTTTTTATTTTTTGTAATTTAGTGTTTGTTTTTTTTGTATTATAGAATAGTTTATTTTATTGTATTTTATTTTAGGTAATTGTAGGTAATTTATTTAAATTATTTAATGATAGTGTAGTGTTAGGTTTAATTGTAACTTAGGTTAGGATTTATTTTACATGTAATTTTGTATTTATTTTAACTAGGTAGCTATTAAATAGTTATTAACTATTTAATAGCTATTGTACCTAGTTAAAATAAATACAAAGTTGCCTGTAAAATAAATATAAATCCTAAAATAGCTACAATGAAATTATTAGTTATATTGTAGCTATATTAGGGTTTATTTGATAGGTAAGTATTTAGTTTTAAATAGGATTAGTTTAGTTAATTTTAGGAATATTATTTCGTTTAATTTAAATTATATTTATGTTAGGGGGTGTTAGGGTTAGCATTAGGTTTAGGGGTTAATAACTTTATTATAGTAGCGGCGACGGTTAGGGCAGGAGATTAGGGGTTAATAATTGTAGGTAGGTGGCGGGAGGGTAGATTAGGGGTTAATAAAATGTATTATAGTGTTTGCGAGGCGGGAGTGCGTCGGTTTAGGGGTTAATACATTTATTATAGTGGCGGCGAGGTCCGGTCGGCAGATTAGGGGTTAATAAGTGTAGTTAGGTAGCGGCGACGTTGGGAGGGCAGATTAGGGGTTAATAAATATAATGTAGGGGTCAGCGATGTTAGGGGCAGCAGATTAGGGGTTCATAAGTATAACGTAGGTGGCGGCGATGTCCGGTCAGCAGATTAGGGGTTAAAAATTTTTATTAGAGTGGCGGCAATGTGGGGGGGGGGGCCTCGGTTTAGGGGTACATAGGTAGTTTATGGGTGTTAGGCAGATCCCATTGAAAAGATAGGATACGCAATTGGTGTAAGGGGATCTGCGGTAGCCTGGAATCGCGGTATGGAAGTGAGCGGTAGACCCTTTCCTGGCTGACTCTAAATACCAGCGGGCAGTAAAAAGCAGCGTTAGGACCCCTTAACACTGCTTTTGACGGCTAACGCAGAACTCTAAATCTAGGTTTAAATGTACTGTTTGTCACATAACATAATGCTAACATTGGGCTTTTAGAAATCCATGTGACTGAAGCTGAGGTGCACAGTAACTTACAAAAAAGAAATGATTCACTGGCACTATGTGGGTAATTGGAAGATCACGCTATGGGGACATGATGGCATGATTTTTTTGTATTAGTGGAATCAGTGCTGCGGTTATGGTCTCCATTGATTTTGGAGTCCAACTCCATTGGAGTTTATGTTAATGTTTCATTTCTTATACCCTAGTTTAATTTCTGGCAGAGTGGACTTGTGATATAACTAGTATTGACCTATTTTGGATACTAGCTTTTTAGTTAATCACAATAAAGTGTTAGGTTTTATTATTTGAGGAAGATAGTGTGCCAAATCTCTCATTCCCTATCTTGTTCCTCCTTATCCCTTTTTCTTCTATATTTCCTTTTATCTGTTGAATTTGATAAGTGCACAGTTACTTACTAGTTTGTGCTGATCCTCACTGTCAATCTCCCAGGTCGGACGAGGGGAAGAGGGTAGGAAAGCAGCAGTCTCATGGGCGCTGCTTGATAAATTGTGACTGTAGGTTCTCTTGTGAGAATCTACAGTCACAGGGAGGAAAAGGGCTTCATAAATCAAGCCCATAGTGATGTCCAGTTCATGAACGATGCAGTAGAATTACATCATTAAACAAGTGCATACTAAAAAGACAATGCAAAAACACATACTCTGAATTTCAAATTAGCAGTAGATTTTTTTCTGTCAAATTATTTTTTTCTCTCATATTCCAAACCCTCTGTATCATGTAACAGTCATCAGCCAATCACAGACTAGTATACATATACCATGTGAACTTGTACACATGCTCAGTAGGATTTTGTTGCCCAGAAAGTGTGAATATAAAAAGACTGTGCACAATTTGATAATGGAAGTAAATTGGAAAGTGTCTTAAAACTGCTGCTCTGTCTGAATCATAAAAGGTTATTTTGACTTGAGTGTCCCATTTAACTAACTCATTTGCAATGAAACACTCAGTTAACAGTGCACTGATTCAAATATAAGGTCACAGCAGTTCTTAATAGCAGTGCGCACGATTTATAAATAATTATAATCATGAGGGGGCGTGTCCAACCACAGACTAAGATGGCTGCTTCTTACTAACGGCTGTATACAAAAGCTGCTAAATCTACTGTTTTTAACTCATCAGCTCGACAAATCAAGATTCTTTTAAGTACAGTTAAGAAGATTAGCCCTTGAGGAACAGACATCTGCAAGTTATACATACAACTTCAGTCTAACAACCTAGAAAAGACAAGGTGCGCATCAGATGTCATGTACTGGCCTATATCCTCATCCGCCACTCCCACTGTCCTGAATTAGAGTCAGGTTAAGCAGCCATATGCGCTGAAAGAATAATCTACGCTATCGCTAACCTGCAGAGTACAAAGGTAACAGATATATTAAAGGCACACTAATTCCAATTTTTACCATATATTTTGAAGCTAGATAAAGTACTTATACCAGAGATCACTTGAAAATACTATGGAGACAGCGGACTTCATTGTGGCTGAACTTAGTAAAATCCTGGACGCATTTCAAGCAGAATTCATAGAGACGCTACAGTCTACATTTACCATGCTTATTACAGCTAAAGATGGTGAAAATAAGCAAATAATCCCAGCTCCTAGATTTGAGGAGAGTTGCTGCGCTCTGGGGCCCCAGCGACAGTTACCTTCCTTTTTCAGCAGTACCAAGATTAAAGGAACTGCAGATTTACACCCGCTACAGAGGACCGATGCTCACTGGTGCGAGACAGATCTCATCAAGGATATGGCTGTAAGTGGCTATGGGGGAGATGGTGAGCACTGGGCTACTTCAGGAGTAGGCTGCATGCTTACTAATACCATTATTACATGTGAGCCATGCGGTACGGCTAACAGATCTAAGTGTGGCTGTGTAATATTTCTTACCAGACCAGTTCCTCTAACAGCAACCAAAAACTCAAATTAGAATCTTGGGTAACGCAGTGGACACACTATATGTGGTGCGAAACACCTGGATGGTCAGGACTGCTTTAGAACATGAGGATTAGTAATGTGCTTGTAGCCACTGGGAACTATTTAGCCTGGCAGTCCAGGGTAGGATGAAGATTGCTATCCGATGTTTAGTCGTGCTAATGCCCTGCTGTACATTCCTATTGGAGTATATGTTGAAGGTGTTTATTTTATTATTGCCAGCTTAAGATAAACTTTATATACTACGCTGCAGACATAGGATTTTATGATGGCCACTGATGTGATACCCTTGTCTGGTAGTATATATCTCCACGTACTTTATAACACTGCTGTTTTTCTGAAGTTTGCTGTTCCAAATAAATGTTTCAACATAGTTATTCCTCAATTACCTGGTTCCTCTTATACATATACATTAAATGAGGTGCTCTGGAGTTGTTAGCCTTTAAGTGTTTATTTATGTACAGATATAGATTCCTATGTTTAGGATTATTTAAAAAATTCTCTATTTTATTTGTATAACTAACCTAGTATATATCTTGCATGTCCTCATAAATTTATAATAGCATGCAATATGCTGTGTATGTTGGAACAATGACGTTTGCTCACTATATTATACTAGGACATAGCCTACAGAGAAAAGTAATTTTATTTGAGTTTAGTAAACAGAATCCACTACTGCTACTTATCCACTAGAATATTGGCTCCGCTGCTAGCGGCCGTAGCGGCAGGACTATATGACTTGATAAGCTTAAATGACTGTACTAGCATGCAAAATTTTTGGTAAAAAATCCACCTTAACAAACCACCAATTAAAAAAGAAAAAAACATCAACCAATCAGGAAGAGAGGAGGGCTTTTTAAAAATACCGGGCTTCAGAACACAAATCATCCGTCTTGATAAAGCCAACCGGCGAAACGCGTAGACGTAACCTACCACAGCTCAAATATCCCCTGCAAGATCTCAATCATTATTTGAGTACAGGGGAAGAAGAAAAGAATCTAAAAACAAACGGCCGTTTGTACACTGACTATCGGAGGAGCCGTCAAACACGCCGGAAATTGTAGCGCAAGTTTATACCTGAATCTAAAGCTTGCTGCCATAACTGACAGCCAAGGATAACCTGAACAGAAAGTATTGCACCACCGGAGCCACACAGACCAAAATAGGCTCCAAAGAATCAAGCTCACAGCTAAATCTTGTATCGTACAAGATTGGAGAGAGAAAAGGCTTAATTATCTTCCTGGTAAGATACACAGAAAAATCGCCAGACACAGCAGGTGTCAGAAGACCCGGTAAGCTCATTACAAACACTTGTTACAAATTGCATAAAAAAGACTGAAGTGTTACAAAGTTACAAATCAACATTTCTACATATCCCTCTAAGAACAAAATATCGGATTATATAAACTTTTAAACTGGAACTTTGCATATTGCTACACAAGCAAAAAAGAACTTTTTAAACATTTAAGCATTTTTATGAACATTTTATTTTGACGATCAGTCTTGTTGAAATCATTTTAAAAAAATACTATATTTTAAGATGTCTTTATAAGGTGGATTAAGGTGGTATACAAAGTATTTGATAAATCTGTCTGAATAAGAAGTTATTGTATTGTTAAATATAAGACATAAAGGGGGGTAGTTATCAAGCCGTCTACTTTTCTGGCTTCGCCGGCCCAATACGCCCGCCTAAGCTCGCCTACCTTCACCGCCGCGGACCTGAAAAAATACGCCTAAGTTATCAAATAAAGCTGTCAAAAAGCTGCGGAGCGATGAACAGCGGACTGTGACAGTTATCACTCATCCGATCTCGCTGCTCTTCGGCTTTTTCCCAGCTTTATTGCTAGCCTGTCACTAAGCACTCACACTAAACTACACTGTTCTATCCCTATACCGGCGCCCCCGGAGCCTCCTGCAACTCAATAAAGTTACTAACCCCTAAACCGCCGCTCCTAGACCCTGCCGCAACTCTTATAAATGTATTAACCCCTAAACCGCCGCTCCTAGACCCTGCCGCAACTCTTATAAATGTATTAACCCCTAAACCACCGCTCCCTGAACCCGCCGCAACCTATATTAAATGTATTAACCCCTATCCTGCCCCCCCTACACCGTCGTCACCTATAATAAATTTATTAACCCCTAATCTGCCTCCCCTACACCGTCGCCCCTATAATAAATTTATTAACCCCTATCCTGCCCCCCACTACGCCGCCGCCACTGTAATAAAATTATTAACCCCTAAACCTAAGTCTAACCCTAACCCTAACGCCCCCCTAACTTAAATATTAATTAAATAAATCTAAATAATATTTCTCTTATTAACTAAGTTAATCCTATTTAAAAATAAATACTTACCTATAAAATAAACCCTAATATAGCTACAATATAAATAATAATTATATTCTAGCTATTTTAGGATTTATTTTTATTTTACAGGTACCTTTCAATTTATTTTAACTAGGTACAATAGCTATTAAATAGTTATTAACTATTTAATAGCTTACCTAGCTAAAATAAACTGACATTTACCTGTAAAATAAATCCTAACCTAAGTTACAATTACACCTAACACTACACTATACTTTAATAAATTATTCCTATTTAAAAATAAATACTTACCTGTAAAATAAACACTAAGGCCTCGCTTCCATTGAGTCGTAATTCAGTTTGCGTGCACTTGCAAACCGTTAAATATGCTGTCGAAAGCAATAGCGTTTAACGACTGTTTCCAATGGCGCGTTATACCTCAATATCGGCTGCCGGACTTCGGCTGCCGAAAAGATTTTCGCGTCCCATAGAAAGTAATAGAAGCCGTTAATCGATAAATTATACCAGGTTTCCATTGAAAGCGCTAACCGTTAATACATTGTCGGAGGCTGTCGATACATTGAGATATATTACCCCCAGCTCAACTAGGTGTAAAAGAGGAAAATTGTGCTTTTTGAGACCTATTTTCTATTGAAATTATAAAACTTGCAAATAATGCAAGTGTTTTAATGTAGAAATAAATTGTTATAAGTAATATTTATTGTTGTCTCATGTATAGAAATAGTTGAACTTATATTCTAATAGAAATATCAGTATATATTTAAATATAATAATATATGCAAGAACATATCTACAGAATGCAAACTAGACCTATGCCTAGGGCAGCAAGAAATATTACTTATATTTATGAAGTGTTAAATATAATTATATTAGAAAATAGTATTTGATTATTAAAAATATGGATAAGTGTTTTTTTATTTTTCTTGAGAGGCGATCACAGGTAAGAAGCACGGACGTTAAACGTAAATTCTATAGCGTAAGGTCGGGTTACCTTAGCAACTAATTGATTTTCAAGAAATCCGACGTCAGATGGAAGCGTTAACACAACGTTAACTTACAGCTACACGAAAAGAGCGACTGCGCGCAACACGCTAATCTTTTCAATGGAAACCTGGTACTAAAATGCAGCCGTAAATTACTTTTAGCTGTCGGCCGCTTCGGTAGCTTACGGCTCCATTTTTAACGACTCAATGGAAGCGAGGCCTTAGATAGCTACAATATAATTAATAATTATATTGTAGCTATCTTAGGATTTATATTTATTTTACAGGTAACTTTGTATTTATTTTAGCTAGTTAGAATAGTTATTAAATAGTTATTAACTATTTAATAACTACCTAGCTAAAAGAAATACAAAATTACCTGTAAAATAAATCCTAACCTAAGTTACAATTAAACCTAATACTACACTATCATTAAATTAATTAAATAAACTACCTACAAATAACTACAATTAAATACAATTACATAAACTAACTAAAGTACAAAAAATAAAAAAAGCTAAGTTACAAAAAATAAAAAAATAAGTTACAAACATGTTAAAAATATTACAGCAATTTTAAGCTACTTACACCTAATCTAAGCCCCCTAATAAAATAACAAACCCCCCCAAAATAAAAAAATGCCCTACCCTATTCTAAATTAAATAAAGTTCAAAGCTCTTTTACCTTACCAGCCCTTAAAAGTTCAATCCGATTGGCTGATCCAATCAGCCAATCAGATTGAGCTCGCATTCTATTGGCTGATCGGAACAGCCAATAGAATGGAAGCTCAATCTGATTGGCTGATTCCATCAGCCAATCAGATTTTTCCTACCTTAATTCCGATTGGCTGATAGAATCCTATCAGCCAATCGGAATTGAGGGGATGCCATCTTGGATGACGTCCCTTAAAGGAGCCTTCATTCGTCGTAGTCCGTCGGTGAAGAAGGAGGTTCCGCGTCGGCGGAAGGAAGATTCAAGACCCGGCTTGGAAGATGACTTCGCCCGGATAGAAGACTTTTCTTCAGCGCCGCCTGGATGATGACTTCATTGGATGGAAGATTTCTTCAGCGCCGCTTGGAGGATTAACTTCTTCCGCTCCGGATGTCCACTTCGGTTCCATCGGTGGCTCGGCTAAGTGAAAACGACTAAAGGTAGGATGATCTTCAGGGGATTAGTGTTAGGTTTTTGTAAGGGGGGTTTGGGTTAGATTAGGGGTATGTGGGTGGTGGGTTTTAATGTTGGGGGGGTTGTATTTTTCTTTTACAGGCAAAAGAGCTGTTTTTTTTTTGGGGCATGCCCCCACAAATGGCCCTTTTAAGGGCTGGTAAGGTAAAAGAGCTTTGAACTTTATTTAATTTAGAATAGGGTAGGGCATTTTTTTTATTTTGGGGGGGTTTGTTATTTTATTAGGGGGCTTAGATTAGGTGTAAGTAGCTTAAAATTGTTGTAATATTTTTAACATGTTTGTAACTTATTTTTTTATTTTTTGTAACTTAGCTTTTTTTATTTTTTGTACTTTAGTTAGTTTATGTAATTGTATTTAATTGTAGTTATTTGTAGGTAGTTTATTTAATTAATTTAATGATAGTGTAGTGTTAGGTTTAATTGTAACTTAGGTTAGGATTTATTTTACAGGTAAATTTCAGTTTATTTTAGCTAGGTAAGCTATTACATAGTTAATAACTATTTAATAGCTATTGTACCTAGTTAAAATAAATTGAAAGGTACCTGTAAAATAAAAATAAATCCTAAGATAGCTAGAATATAATTATTATTTATATTGTAGCTATATTAGGGTTTATTTTATAGGTAAGTATTTAGTTTAAAATAGGATTCATTTAGTTAATAAGAGTTAATTTATTTAGATTTATTTAATTAATATTTAAGTTAGGGGGGCGTAAGGGTTAGGGTTAGACTTAGGTTTAGGGGTTAATAATTTTATTACAGTGGCGGCGGCGTAGTGGGGTGCAGGATAGGGGTTAATAAATTTATTATAGGTGGCGACGGTGTAGGGGGGGCAGGATAGGGGTTAATACATTTAATATAGGTTGCGGCGGGTTCAGGGAGTGGCGGTTTAGGGGTTAATACATTTATTATAGTTGCGGTGGGCTCCGTGAGCGGCGGTTTAGGGGTTAATATGTATAGAGTAGCTTGCGGTGGGCTCCGGGAGCCGCGGTTTAGGGGGTAATAACTTTATTTAGTTGCGGCGGTGTAGGGGGGACAGATTAGTGGTGTTTAGACTACATGTTAGGGTGTTAGGTGTAGACAGCTCCCATAGGAATCAATGGGATGTCTGTCAGCAGCGAACTTGCACTTTCGCTATGGTCAGACTCCCATTGATTCCTATGGGATCCGCCGCCTCCAGGGGTGGCGGTTTGGAAACCAGGTACGCTGGGCCGTAAAAGTGCCGAGCGTACCTGCTAGTTTTTTGATAACTAGCAAAAGTAGTGAGAATGTGCCGCACTTGTGTGTGGAACATCTGGAGTGACGTAAGAATCGATCTGTGTCGGACTGAGTCCGGCGGATCGAAGCTTACGTCACAAAATTCTACTTTTGCCGGTCTCAAGCCTTTGATAACTAAGGCGTATCAGCCTCGCCACAAATACGCTGCGGAATTCCAGCGTATTTGAGGTTGACGGCTTGATAACTAGGCCCCAAAGTTTAAGATAAATGAGAGGCTAGGTATTAACCATTGCAAAGTGTTTTTAACAAAAGGGAGACATCCCAAACTTAAGTATATAGTCACACATTAATTTATATTAAATGAATAAATAAGAGAGTAGTCACAGCTGAAAGTAAATGCTGTGAAAAAGAATGACACAAAAGCATGAGCAAACCGCCGGGACGACCAATAATCTCGGGCATAGGGGGGCCTATGGAAGGAGCAAGTAGATATATAGACTACTTTATGAGACCCTTCCTGAGTTCACTGCCCTCCTATGTCCAGGATACTTCGGATGTCCTTAGGAAATTAGATTGCATTGACATTGATGAAGACACATGGTTAGTAACCCTTGATGTCGAGTCGTTATACTCCTCGATCCCCCATAATGTGGGAATCAGAGCAACCAGATATTTTCTTGAACAAAGAGGGCATGATTTTCAAAAACATACTGATTTTGTAATCTCTTTGTTACAACTCATATTGAACAATAATATATTCCAATTTGATGGAAGATATTATAGACAGCTCCAAGGCACGGCCATGGGTGCCACATGTGCCCCCACATATGCCTGTTTACATCTTGGCTTATGGGAGGCACGAGAGGTTTTTTCGTGTTTTGAATCCCTAGTGGAGGCACATGTGGCACTCTGGCTCCGCTATGTGGATGATATTCTACTCCTGTGGCGGGGCAGCAAAGAGTTGTTAGAGAATTTCTTGAGTATTTTGAACACTGACAATGGGTACAACATCTTTCTTACATGTGAAATGAGTAAAGATGAAGCAACTTTTTTAGATCTATCAATTAGGAAAGAAGGTAGACATCTAACCACTAAGGTCCATCGTAAATCAACGGCCACTAATAGCCTTTTACATGCTACTAGCCACCATCCTGAATGCCTAAAAACTGGCATTCCAGTTGGCCAATTCCTTCGGTTACGAAGGAATTGTTCCGACTTAGAGGAGTTTGAATCACAGGCCAAAGAGATGTCGTCTAGGTTCCTTGAAAGAGGATATTCTAAGAGACAGGTTAAAAGGGCCTGGACGAGGGCTAGAAATAGCATAAGAAATGATCTGCTCTACAAACATAATGCAGTTAAAAGGAATGGTGATAAGGTACGCCTCATAACTAAGTACAATGCACACTGGGGCAAACTTAGAGACATAATGAATAAATATTGGCATATGTTGACTATTGATACTGAACTGAAAGATTATGTAGGAGACTTCCCTTTGTTGACAGCACGCAGAGCTGATAGTCTTAAGGATAAGCTTGTTAGAAGTGAATACATAAGAGAACCGAAAACCAATTGGTTAAGCGCAAGAGGCAAATGGCAAGGCTGTAGCCCTTGTGGGCATTGCGTGTATTGCAGGTTTATACAAAAAACATGTAAATTTGAAACTTTAACAGGTAGACAATACAATATAAAACAGTGGATAACCTGCAACACTACAGGTGTCATTTACCTCTTGCACTGCTCATGCCCCCTATTTTACATAGGGAAAACTAAGCGTGATCTGAAAGATCGAGTCAGAGAGCATAGGGATGACATTAAGAACAAAGAGCAGGATAGCCCAGTGGCCAGACACTTTGAATTATATCATAATTCTGATTTTACTATTATGAAAGTAACTGGCATTCAGCACATAAAACAGCACTGCCGTGGTGGTGATGTTGACAATATGCTATTAAGGAATGAATCCCGATGGATTTATCGATTAAATACACTGGCTCCAAATGGCCTTAATGAAAAAATAGATTTCTCATGCTTTCTGTAGAACTTTTCCCTAGTAGGGGATAAATGTTAAAGAACCTTTGGTATCTCTATACTTACATTATTTCAGTTGTGTATGTAATAGTCATTAGTCTGGCTTAAAAGATAAGCAAAGTTGTGAGATGTAAAAAATTGCAATGGTAAATACATTGTGTAGTTCTGATTCTGCCATCCCGGAATGAAAAAGAATAAACCCAAATATATGTTGCATAACATGTAATTATTTAACAAATATGATGTTTGTGCAATTAAAAGTTTTTTGTTTATCTTTGAATATGAGGTTGCAATATGGTGCCAAAACTGTCATCAATTAAAAATTTAAATTAGCTATTGAGCTATAAAAGGGGTGTTATCACCAGAAACAAGCATCCGATGAAGCCCTAAAGTCAGCCCACTAAGGGGAGGGGCGAAACGCGCCATGCCTGACGTTTTGTGAAGCGGCAACTGTTTGAAGTGGAGTGCTAAGTCCCTGGCAGCTGGTCTGAAGCATACCGAGTTACTTTATGTGGTTCTAACAACTGACAAGCATGCAGCAGTCTTGAATGGAAGTTCCGGTTTTGTAAATACAAGGAGGCATTAACCGTAATGGAGCCTTAACACAAACCACTTTGTTTGGAGAATTACCAGGATCCGGCATGAGAAACATGCAAAGCTTGGAGTGATCAAGTGGTAATTATACAAGCTAGTGTTGGAGCAAATACTGGAACTTTGTACCGCGAATGTGGTGAGACTGTTTGCTCAGTAATTCTATTACAGTTGGTTTCCCAATCAGTAACGCTGGAACTGCTTCTTTGTAACACATTTCATTCACAGAGCGTGTGATTCACTCTAAGTGCTCTGTTAAAACGGACATTGTTAATCTGTGTCTCTTTTGAATTATGTTGCAACAGTTTATCTTTCACACATTGTTTATTTATAACAGCGCATAGTTTAAGATATGTTATATACTTCGAACATTATTTGTAATAACCGTAGTTTTACGGTAGTGTGTCAGATAATAGTACTAACCAGGCCTGGGTTTAATAGTCACTCTTTTTATTGCAATTAAGGGTTTTGTGAATTTTGTTTTTGACATGTGTAGGTTTAGCAAATAAACCACTCATTATTTATGCAATTTGTGTGCTGCCTTGTCATTCTTTTTCACAGCATTTACTTTCAGCTGTGACTACTCTCTTATTTATTCATTTAATATTTCATTATGACTGCTAGCACCAAAATTGTTTTTGTTTGTGATCAAGATAGAGTGCACACATTTCAATAATTAGTACATTAATTTATATTTTAAATATTCTGTCATCCAACTCAAGATTAATTATCTTGCTCATATCATTGTTTTTATGTATTTTTGATTTAATATATGTCTTTAGATCTTCAATTAGTAATAAATATACGTCTAAAAATCATCATCTCCATATCATCCTTTAAGCTTTTTTTAGCGCTCCCAAACTTTAATTATTTATCTGTTTGTACTATAAAGTGGTAATCATAGGGAAGATTACCTGTGAGGGAGCTAAAGGATAACAACTTGGTGCTTATCTTAAACTAAACCATACTGCAAATGGTTTTCTGCCTAGGTAGATGAGTCTTCCTTCCATGTGGATTATATAGTTATTTATAGTCAGTTGAAAATAGATACATATGTTAAATAGCTTATTGCTAGCCCTCTGAGGTTATGTTCATAGGATTAGGTTAATATTTTCAGATTATAAGTGGCATTGAATGCCCTCACAGAATGGACGACTCTTAGCATATATATTTTACTTATATACTTATGTTGATATCCACGTTACATATTCGCCTAGAGTTTGATCATTTTCTTGAGTACGTATCTTTTCTGATCCACACACTACACTACGCTGTCTACAACAATTTTAATATGTGTGTATAACACAAGTACTTCTACAGTTAATACGTGAACCAAATAAATAACCAGTGCATGCTTAGCGATGACCCAATAGCTGAGTCCAATGGTAAATATCTGTTACCTATATTATAATAGAAAATGAAAAGAGGTTCGCTTCTGAGACCCAAGAGTGGTCTCCTTTTGATCAAGCTTGCCTTCCGTGGCTTTGTATTTCCCATATTAATTAGAGGTTCATGAGTGGCCTCATACACCAATGCGGAGGTATACAGTTAGAAAGGCAGCCGATAGATAAATATATATTCTCTTAAAAGAGTTGACATATAAAACTATGATGTATCATTTATTTTCATAGTGGTTATATGTTTTGCAACAAATTTTCTGTGTATTGTATACTGATAAAGATGTGTTTGTATGCCTTGAACTGAACCTCAATAAAAGAATAATAATAATTATAATCATGCTATTCCACCGTAAAAGGGACAATATACACTACTTTTTTCTTTGCATAACTGTTTTGCAGATGATCCATTTATACAGTCCACCTCAGAGTTTTTTTTAACAATGTATTGTTTTGCTTATTTTTTATTAACATTGTGCTGGTTTCAGACTCCTACCCAATACTCAAAGTATCAGATGTATATGTGCGTTTACAGACCACTGCTGGCTCCTGTTTGCCTAATCTGTCTTTTCATATACAAAGAAGGGGGGAGGGGGGGAGAGTATTTGCTCACAACCCCTTTCACTGGGTGTTCCAGCTAATTTTCTCAACAGTGCTAAATTTGGAGCTTCTAAGTTTTTAAAAGGTTTTATACTTGATTTTTATATCAGTATCTTTGCATATTCTTCTTTATAGTAGTATCTATTACATGCAGTTATATGGAAATTGGTGTATACTGTCACTTTATGCATGAATTCTCCCCCTTACAGATCAGCCTGCTCCACCCCTAGCTAGTCATGCTTTGATGACCTATCTACAGGAG